>NW_014577232.1:322277-334648 GCF_000485595.1 Priapulus caudatus
ATTCAGGCAATAGAAAGCGAAGCTTGAGTAGTAGAGATCGGTTTGGGTAAGACGCGACATTTTAGGCAGTGAGCAGCAGTGCTTGGGTGGGGAGTGAGGTAAGGACACTGGACAAGATTTGGATTGAAAGCAAGGTTAGGGTTGCAATCAAGGTGTGGTTTGGAAATGACAAAAACAGTGAACAAAGTTTAAGTTTGAAGTGAATTATCTGTGGGAGAGATGTATGGACAGCGATTAAAGTATGAACCAAGAGTACTTAACATAAATGGGGTAGTACAATGGATGTCCAGGGAGTAAGGCAAATGAATGGAGTACAGTTTTAGTAGGTATAGAGGTAAGAACAGTGAGCAAGGTTTGTATGGAGATTGAGGGTTTTGCAGATTCAAGGTAAGGATCAAGGTATTGGTAGAGTGTGGACTGGACTGGCATGAGAGAACTACGAGACCTGATGTGCATGCAGGGTTTGGAGGTTTGGGGAGATTGTTGTATGGGATGTGAGCATGGGCTAGGAGTGAGATTTTGGCAGAGAGGAATGGTTGGACATGGTAGGAGAGTTGTGCAGAGAATGATGGTTTGCCTGGGACTAAGAGTTAGGCAAAGAGTGAGGTTTAGTTGGGCAGAGTCAGAAATGAGGTTTCAGTCAAGATGTAGTGATCTTAACATGGAAATAGCAGTTGTGTAAGCTGCACTGTAATAACAGGAAATTCCTTGTAGATTATATTATAATATTAATTCTATAATGAGATGCAAGCTGTGAGCATGGACAGTGTTGGGGCTTGTTTTCTCGTCGTATAGTCTTGTCAGTTTTTTTCTGAAAGTAATAGCTCAGTCTCCAGTAACATGTAAAAATGAATTGTCTTAACTGCTGCAGCCTTTATCATCTTGTTTACTTAACAGGCGTGGCTAAAAAATTGTAATTCCCATTCGGTGTGTACATATTCGGTTGTTATCATGTAATTACATTGTATTTCGAAAAGTACCTAACTTCCCTACTTCATGCATATTACTTTCTACGTAACAAAACTAAATGCATAGGGTATTTTATCAGTAGAAAAGATGGGTCTTTAAGCTGTTGTGTTTAGCTTTTCAGTATAATGTAGGTAACCAACATGTTCAGTGTAATTCAAATTGTGTCATGAAATTGTTAAAACTGGAGAGTGTCATATGTACGGTTTGTGAAGGTATTTATTGCATATTTACAGTAAATAAGAACAAATTTGTGATTATTTACTCCTGATATTTACAACTCACATGGCTATTATATTATCAATTAATGTAATATATAGCAAGCAAAGATTTTGGCGTTTTTCTTTTTAAATTGTGCAAATCATTTGAATAGTAGTTACTTTTTTATGAAATAGTTGTGATATGGAAGATCGAGAAATATGAAAGCATCTTTGGAAATTAGTTTCTTAAAAAACGTGATCTAAAAAGCAGAATGGTCTTCTATGCTGACGAAAACAGAAATGGATTTTCGTTGATATAATGTTTCACTTGAATCCTGAAGTAAATAGTTAAGCTGTTAACTACTGGTGTAGTGTGTATATTCGTCAGCTAAACATTCTTATGACTCAATAACATGCATGGATTTGCACATTTCTTTCACCGCTGACTCTCTGCTATCACACTGCAGTACCTCCTGTCCTTTCTATTGATATCACATTTCCTCTTTGGACTTTCGACAGTGAGGCATTATCTCTTTTACCTTCCACCCTCCTCACTTTTTTCTTCAATCTCTTTAATCTTCACAAAATAATTAAAATTCATGAATTATTAAACTAATGTAAATGTAACTAATAACATTTAACTCTAATGAGGGTATATTTCCTACACCTTAAACAGGGCCCCTTTAGTTATGTTCTTTACCCTGCTATTTATGTCAATCTATTCCTTTTTAATTCTGTAAATAAAAACATGGCCTATATATGTGCGTGCGTGCGTGCGTGCGTGCGTGCGTGCGTGCGTATATGCATATATGTAGACAGTAGTGACAGGTGCAACATACCTTATAGTATCCTGCAGGTATGATTAGCTGTTCTTCTATACACATATACATACCTATAGTAGAATATGTAAGACGATAGAGAAACATCTGTGTTATTACCCGTGTCCCAGGGCCATCTTCCCACAATTGTTTGCTTGTATAATCAGCCTGAAGCCAGAGAGAGCAGAGAACGCGCCCTGATTCCACTGTCATTTTGTAACGTGATCCTAGTGACGCGCAAAATGGCGCATTCAACTCCTGCGTGGAAGCTATTTTTCCGTCCTCACGGGTAAGAGAAATGATTATATGAATTTGATAGAAAAGGTATGATACATTTTTTGGTGAACAGACACTACCGTCGCATTTTTCGCGTTCATATTGCCTTTACGAGCGCGATACGTTTACCGCGTACAATGTAGCGAAGAAAACAGATCAAGTGTCTATAGATGATTGCCGTAATTTCCCGCCCAATCACGTGCATGAACACACTTTCGGTGTGGTGTAATCCACTGATCTCTATTATACTAACTCTGGGCTATCTCTGGAACTCTGGAAGTATGGAACTATGGAACTCTTGAACGCTGGGCTAACTCTGGGCTATCTCTATTATAGTTAGTATAATAGAGATCAGTGGTGTAATCCCGAGAGCCCCAGTTGCCACCCGGCAGGTGGCGCTTCTTTCGATACTTCTCAACACTACACTACTCATCACCACAGAATTAGAATTCTAGATTAGCTTCTATTCTATTTCTGTGCTCATCACCTATCACGAACGCCGTCAGGTAGTTCTGAACGGCAAAGGACATTCTGCACACACAAAATTCTTATCCGAATTTTTTTTGCATTGCATGAGTCGCAGGTGGTGTATAACTACTGTATAAGTATAGAAAAAATACTGGGAGCATAACAGCGCTTACTTTGCTGTTACAACTGTGTTTAACTCATGGAAGGTTTAATGAAACCAGCGTTTTGCCCTCTGCCTAGCACCCGCTCTATGATGTGATTGCGGCGCAATAGCAGAATCCCTTCGCGTTGTATTTGCGTTGTTTTTGATGACTGGAAGCTTTTCAGTTCCACTAATGCGTTCCGTTTGACAATGTTCGGGTCCTCCAGTTCCTATCAATGGTTCCGAGTGGTTACTGCGGGAAGCAGTGGATCTGATCATCAAGACATCAGCGATCTGGGACAACTTTAATCCTATTTCGGCTATTGCGGTAGCGCAATAGTGGTGGTGCACGCACTAACGCACCGGCGGCGGCTATCACTGATGGCGTCCCTCTGCATACATATTAACAGCTGTGGCGCAAAGTGCGGCACCCGTGAGATTGTGGTGGTGGCGCTGCCCACACACCACCTGCTGTTACAAATGTGCATTATGTTACTTGGTGGTTGTGGAATAAAGGAAAATGACAAACAGGGGATATAATATAAGGGAATAGAAAGGAACTAGTATAGAAAGTAATTAATGAAGTAAAAGTGTCTAGAAATCCCCAAGTAGCAAAAAATATGTAGACGAAAAAGAGAAAGTTAAGTAAATAATTAATCACATCCTTCGTTCCGTTCGGTCTGAACCAACCCGGCTACCGTAGGGGTAGAAAACTCAACCAGCACAGCTACAGCACAGCACAGCTAGGGCTTATTGGTAGACATTTACTACACTTAAAAATGGCTGGTTGCTAGCTTCCTCAGGACTAACGGTTTCATAGTTGTGGTTGTGTAGCTCAACCGAAAGTATACTCTCCATCATGCCTCTTAAGGGTGTGATTTTTTAATGGAGCTCCCCATCATGCCTCTTAAGGGTGTGATTATGGAGCGTGAAAAGTCCCCCTATGGTGTTCTAGGGGCGTCATTAGTAGTCCTCCTGTACTTTTCAAATCTGAAAGCCTGCACTCTACCTTTACAATTATAATAATTAGACTATGAATACTCGTCCAGATTTTGCGACATCTTTTGTACACTTATATATTCACTAAAAATGAATATCAAAAGGCATACTAGGCCCATTGATTATGCAATGTTGACGAATGCTAGAGTTACTGGCACCTTGTGTAGTTAATAAGTACATAAGCTTACATTCAAACGCGTATTAGTTTGTCCAACATCACTGCTGGTTACTAAGAAATGTCTAGTTGAAATCTGCAGTCCAAGAAATCAGTTGTTTACAGTTTCAAACCGCTGCCGGCGAAGTGGGTGTGATACAGATTTATACTGCACCGGACATTTCCGCACGCATGCTCGGCAGTACGCAATGCTATCATCATTGATTTCATAAACACGAACGCTCGTGATAAGGAACTTTTTGTCAGGGCTGTCCATGTGCGTCCGTGATTAGTACGTGTTTTACTCCATTTCCATGTTTAGTCCGTGGCCGTGTTTATTACATCGCACACAAATGTTTACGTCATCGCTTGACTCCTGGATGACATTTACGGCACGTAAATGAATATCAGCAACCGATTTTATGTCTTGCTTGTAATGTAACCAGCAGTGATATTGGACAAACTAATACGCGTTTGGCTATAAGGTTATGTACTTATTAACTACACAAGGTGCCAGTTACTCTAGCATTCGTCAACATTGCATAATCAATGGGCCTAGTATGCCTTTAAACCAAGATTTTAAATGAACTTGTTTTGACAGGCAAGTGAGTACATGCTGCATTCCGAAGCAAAGGGCAGGTCTACAGCAAATTTACTCACCTAGACAGAATCTTTGGTGCTTTTACTTTGGTTATTAAGATTTTCTTGGCAGCAAGAATTTGCTGGAGGCATTGGGAGCAGGCAGCAAAACTGCTACTTGCCGCCCTTAATTTCGAGCCCTGAGTCGAACAAACAAACAAACAAACAAGAAGAGAATAATTACTAACCATAGTATAATTAAGAGTTAAAATTTTTAATGCAGTTAATTACCTTATTGTATACTTAATGGAATTTGACAATTTCTAAATAAAATGGCTACCATGTTAGCTCTGCAGTGGGTGTGGTTGAATGCCTCCTTATTGCCATAGTACTAACAACCATTTTTCCCGTGCCTTTGTTACATAGTACCACTTTCTCTTTTTACACAGTTTGCTTAGATTACACAATTTATAATATTGTATAGACAGCTTTCTAGCCAACTGAATTTTTCTATATTTTCGTCTTTTGCAGGACTTTTGCAAATGGCCTGAAGAACCATTTGAGGAAATGGATAGCACATTGGCTGTTCAACAGGTATTTTGTATCATTAGATAATATTTATTATATACATGTAGTGTAAAAATACTTTAATTTGAAGTAATAATTTCAAAGTGTGTTCAAGACTGTTCTCGTATTTTTCTGACCACTGCCATACTTAGTGCTATTGCTTGTAAAACAGCAAGTGTCTAAATTAAGGCTAACATGCCACAGAACACTCATACATCACTATTTTCACAAAATATACGCCGATTAAAATCTGTTTGTTTACATCGTGTTGATGATGCCACCTGTTACTCGCTAGACCCTGTGCCTATAGCTTTACATGTTACCTTGAATTATTTTATTAACCAATAGAGATGTTGCACCAGTCTAGAACCACTACGTCACCCAATGAGATGCACTTTTGTCTCGTGGTTGCCGATTTCAGGAAATTGTCGCTATATGAAAGAATGTGGCTGCATTACTTGCAATTTTGATATACCATAACCATACCATACCAATCCATGGTAATTTTTATAGTGAAGTAGTCAGTGACATGGTTGGCTATTGGGTGAAACTATATTTCACTATATTTTTCTCGATTGTGCACTTATGGTTGAAATTATTCCTTTAATCCCCATTATATTTTTGCAAAATGCTTGGTAAACAGCTAAGTCTAGATATTTGATGCATTAATTTCAGTTTATACAGCAAACAATAAGAAAGGATCCAACAAATATAGATGAGATACTGACACCTCCAGAAGGGCAAGATGAAGGAGTCTGGAAGTACGAACATTTGCGACAGTTTTGTCTCGAGCTTAACGGCATAGCTGTCAAACTGCAAGTAAGAAAAGGCTATTTATAGCAAATGATTTATTTTCTTGTGTGATTGATTTGGTATCTAAATTGTTCGAGAAGGAAAGGCATTTTAACTTCTCGTTATTTCAAATTTTCATTTGTGCATTTTACATTTATTCCTGCAAACTATGGAGTTATTCATAACCACTGCTTTATTTAAATGTGACATCTATGCTATGTAGGAATATTTACTGTTTCAAAGTCTTGAGTAATAAGTAATTATGAACAGTCATGTATCCAGATTTTTAGCTCACCTTGACATCGTCAAGATGAGCTATTGCCATGGGGTGTCGTCCGTCGTACGTCCGTCCGTCCGTCCGTCAACATTTGGCTACGGTCAACGATAACTCAGGAACCCACATGTTTCAAATTGCATATAGTTGTATGGGAGAGGTTTGAACGTCCTATTTTGGAGCACGCCAGTCGACCTATTTTCGAGCGACGTCCACTTTTTGGCAAAAATGGAAATGGTCATAAGTCAGTTCAGGTTCAACGGATTTTGCTCAATTCTGGTATGTGAATGACTAAGGACTGGCCCCAAAACATATCACACGGGTTTTTATATTTTTTTAAATTATGCAAATTAGGTAGATTTTGGCAATTTCACTATGCCTTTCAGTGTCTGCCTGCAGTCAACGCCATCAGATTGTATGCCAACAGATCTGAAACATTTATTTTCTCATCAAAAATTACTCATATATCATCATTATCAAGAGTATATAATGGGAGATATGCTATATAATGGTAGTTCTCCCATATATACTCTTGCTTTATATATCCCCCCCCCCTCCCTCTTCTATCACACCCAAGGTGAGCTACAGTGTCATTGACACTTTCATTATAAGAAGAGTCAGTTATTTGTTCCAACTGTTGGCCCGCACTGTGTATTGTGTTTGAATTTAATTTTGTAGCAGGGAGAATGCCAGCCTGAAACCTGCACACAGATGACTGCGACCGAGCAATGGATCTTTCTCTGTGCTGCACACAAGACGCCAAAAGAGGTAATTGGTAGAAAAGGTTATGACATGTTTTAAAACGTGTTTTACACAGTGTGCAGCAATATCTGATAAATGGAGACTAATTTCATTGTATTGTTAATTACACATGTTCAGATTGAAAACTAATTAAGGTTGAACTTATTTAACTAATCTGGCAATGCAGGGTGCGAAATTAACGCGAGTCCGCAGTCAAATACTCCCTGATTTACTGTCGGACTCGCTGCTTTGACATATGCAGGAGTCCGTGTGACTCCCTGAAAATTCTGCTATACTAACTAGTTCGTTCCAGAGCACGGCCTCGCGGAATTACCGTATTTTCTCAGCAAATGTCCAAAGAAAATTTGGCAGACGTGCAACCGCATGAATCTTCAAAATAAGCACATACGTTATTGTTAATATCTTTAGTTTTGAACGTCAGACTGCGGACTCCCTCTTTTTGAGGGCAGGGAGTCCGTTGGACTTGCTTGTTCAAAGGTTAATTTCTACCCCTGCAATGTAAAAACTTTACTGACAGAGATAGTCTACCTATTAGATATTTTCTAGTTGTTGAAATTGTTTGGTTGCATTTTAATAACAAAAATCGTGGAGCATTTTTGATCTGTTAAGTTGCACAGTCAAATATACTGTGTCATTATATATCCAAGTTATTCTTGGCATGAGTCTAAACATGATGGTTCCTATGTTTATTAACTAGTGTCCTGCAATTGATTACACGAGACACACCTTAGATGGAGCAGCCTGTCTTCTCAACAGTAACAAATATTTTCCAAGCAGGTGAGAAATGTTGCTTTCTGTTAGTATCCAAAAACTTGTTGTTCATAACTAAAAATAATTCATATAAGTCTAAGTTCAGGAACAGGTTTTACGTATATATTTTTATATATATACGTAAAATACGAAGAATATTTTTCTTCGTAAAAAGAAAACCTTTACGAAAATATTTACGTAACACATTTTTGGATGTTAATAATTAATAGTGTAACTGTAGATTTTCGTATGCTTCAAGCAAGTATATGGGTATCTGTTCCGCAGTGTTAACAATTAATAAAATAACTAATACAGTTGTAGCAATGATAAAGTATTTCTTTGCCGCCAATATCATATTAGTTTGTCCGATTTCAATGCTGGTTACTTTACAAACCAAACCATTGAATGTTATAAAATTGGGCAACCAAATATGACTTTGGCGGTAAGGGTATGTACTTATATTATGAGGACACAAGATATCTGTTATTCTAGTAATTGCAACAGTGTGGATGTGATACCATTATTTTTGCTTTAATATAGTTGTGTGGGTTCTGTCTGATGACAGTGATTCTAGTCATGTGACAGCATGGCTGTGTACAAGATGTTGGTGACCAACCATAATTGTCAAACTTTACCTATCATGTTATTTGCAATCAGTTAATATTCGTTTGAGTAAAGCTAGAAATAGCAGGGTTCTCCTAAGAGAACAATATAACTGCAATTAAAGTTTGATGTTGTTTACATATAATTTGCGCACATACCACACGCGTACATGGTTGTGCAGCGGTCATGAAGTAAAGTCATGATACAAATCATTTGCCCAACTGTCTATTGCTTTTCGACGAATCAAGGATAAGAAAAATCATTGTGATCAGTAGAAGGCAAGGAAGTATTTCCGCACACTGGGTAATGGCACATAGAACTGTGCTCACACCCGTGTTCTCTGTGAAGGAAAGCATTACACACAATTCTAATGTGCTTGCAGGGTCAGTATAAAGGAGTCATCAGTAGCAAAGCTGGGTTCTGTGTGCAGGCGTGTGTATAGGATATTCTCGCACGCCTACTTCCACCATCGAACGCTGTTTGATGAGTTTGAGGTAAGGGATATTAAAGGTTTCTGCAATAAAGTGTGTGGACAGGGCTTGCCATGTTTTATTGCTAAAGTAAATGTGTATGAAATTCAAATATCAAAATGCATGGGACACTTTTAATCACTTTTTCCATTGTTTAATATTTTGTCTATTCACTATTTTGATAGAAAACCCGACAGCCTATGAAGGAAATGTTGGTCTGTTTATTTTCAGAATGAGACTGCTCTGTGCAAAAGATTCACTGCATTTGTGACAAAGTACAATTTGATGTCAAAAGATAATCTTATTGTTCCAATTTTGGATGAGCAAGATGGTATTCAGGCAATAGAAAGCGAAGCTTGAGTAGTAGAGATCGGTTTGGGTAAGACGCGACATTTTAGGCAGTGAGCAGCAGTGCTTGGGTGGGGAGTGAGGTAAGGACACTGGACAAGATTTGGATTGGAAGCAAGGTTAGGGTTGCAATCAAGGTGTGGTTTGGAAATGACAAAAACAGTGAACAAAGTTTAAGTTTGAAGTGAATTATCTGTGGGAGAGATGTATGGACAGCGATTAAAGTATGAACCAAGAGTACTTAACATAAATGGGGTAGTACAATGGATGTCCAGGGAGTAAGGCAAATGAATGGAGTACAGTTTTAGTAGGTATAGAGGTAAGAACAGTGAGCAAGGTTTGTATGGAGATTGAGGGTTTTGCAGATTCAAGGTAAGGATCAAGGTATTGGTAGAGTGTGGACTGGACTGGCATGAGAGAACTACGAGACCTGATGTGCATGCAGGGTTTGGAGGTTTGGGGAGATTGTTGTATGGGATGTGAGCATGGGCTAGGAGTGAGATTTTGGCAGAGAGGAATGGTTGGACATGGTAGGAGAGTTGTGCAGAGAATGATGGTTTGCCTGGGACTAAGAGTTAGGCAAAGAGTGAGGTTTAGTTGGGCAGAGTCAGAAATGAGGTTTCAGTCAAGATGTAGTGATCTTAACATGGAAATAGCAGTTGTGTAAGCTGCACTGTAATAACAGGAAATTCCTTGTAGATTATATTATAATATTAATTCTATAATGAGATGCAAGCTGTGAGCATGGACAGTGTTGGGGCTTGTTTTCTCGTCGTATAGTCTTGTCAGTTTTTTTCTGAAAGTAATAGCTCAGTCTCCAGTAACATGTAAAAATGAATTGTCTTAACTGCTGCAGCCTTTATCATCTTGTTTACTTAACAGGCGTGGCTAAAAAATTGTAATTCCCATTCGGTGTGTACATATTCGGTTGTTATCATGTAATTACATTGTATTTCGAAAAGTACCTAACTTCCCTACTTCATGCATATTACTTTCTACGTAACAAAACTAAATGCATAGGGTATTTTATCAGTAGAAAAGATGGGTCTTTAAGCTGTTGTGTTTAGCTTTTCAGTATAATGTAGGTAACCAACATGTTCAGTGTAATTCAAATTGTGTCATGAAATTGTTAAAACTGGAGAGTGTCATATGTACGGTTTGTGAAGGTATTTATTGCATATTTACAGTAAATAAGAACAAATTTGTGATTATTTACTCCTGATATTTACAACTCACATGGCTATTATATTATCAATTAATGTAATATATAGCAAGCAAAGATTTTGGCGTTTTTCTTTTTAAATTGTGCAAATCATTTGAATAGTAGTTACTTTTTTATGAAATAGTTGGGATATGGAAGATCGAGAAATATGAAAGCATCTTTGGAAATTAGTTTCTTAAAAAACGTGATCTAAAAAGCAGAATGGTCTTCTATGCTGACGAAAACAGAAATGGATTTTCGTTGATATAATGTTTCACTTGAATCCTGAAGTAAATAGTTAAGCTGTTAACTACTGGTGTAGTGTGTATATTCGTCAGCTAAACATTCTTATGACTCAATAACATGCATGGATTTGCACATTTCTTTCACCGCTGACTCTCTGCTATCACACTGCAGTACCTCCTGTCCTTTCTATTGATATCACATTTCTTCTGGACTTTCGACAGTGAGGCATTATCTCTTTTACCTTCCACCCTCCTCACTTTTTTCTTCAATCTCTTTAATCTTCACAAAATAATTAAAATTTATGAATTATTAAACTAATGTTAATGTAACTAATACCATTTAACTCTAATGAGGGTATATTTCCTACACCTTAAACAGGGCCCCTTTAGTTATGTTCTTTACCCTGCTATTTATGTCAATCTATTCCTTTTTAATTCTGTAAATAAAAACATGGCCTATATATGTGCGTGCGTGCGCCACGCTGCGACTCATGCAATGCAAAAAAATTCGGTAAGAATTTTGTGTGTGCAGAATGTCCGTTGCCGTTCAGAACTACCTGACGGCGTTCGTGATAGGTGATGAGCAGCAGAAATAGAATAGACGCCTTCTATAGCTCTATTCTAATTTTCTGTGGTGATGAGTGTTGTGTAGTGTTGAGAAGTATCGAAAGAAGCGCCACCTGCGGTGGCAACTGGGGCTCTCGGATTACACACACTGATCTCTATTATACTAACTATAATAGAGATAGCCCAGAGTTAGCCCAGCGTTCAAGAGTCCATAGTTCCATACTTCCAGAGTTCCATAGCCCAGAGTTCCAGAGATAGCCCAGAGTTAGTATAATAGAGATCAGTGGATTACACCACACCGAAAGTGTGTTCATGCACGTGATTGGGCGGGATAATTACCAGGGTTCATAGTAGTAAGACAAATGTTGAAATAAGGACGTATAAGACCCTTTCTGGAGGCCAAAATTAAGACTTTTTACGCGATTTCTGATAGATCACGACTATTAAAGTACACTAATAATATTTATATAACCACATTGCACCGCAGATTTAATTATTCCGATATTATATATACAATGAATCTTCACATCTAAATCGAGAACAGTAAGTTGAAAAATAAGGACTATTAAGTTACTTTTCTAAGATTTCACCAAAAATAAGTACTAATAAGGGCCCTTATTTTATTTTTTGGCAAAATAAGTACTTATAAGACTTTGGAAAACCCGCTACGAACCCTGATTACGGCAATCATCTATAGACACTTGATCTGTTTTCCTTCGCCTACATTGTACGCCGGTAAACGTATCGCGCTCGTAAAGCGCATATGAACGCGAAACATGCGACCGTAGTGTCTGTTCACAAAAAAATGTATCATCCTTTTCTATCAAATTCATATAATCATTTCTCTTACCCGTGAGGACGGAAAAATAGCTTCCAGCAGGAGTTGAATGCGCCATTTTGCGCGTCACTAGGATCACGTTACAAAATGACAGTGGAATCAGGGCGCGTTCTCCTGCTCTCTCAGGCTTCAGGCTGATTATACAAGCAAACAATTGTTAGGAAGATGGCCCTGACACGGGTAATAACACAGATGTTTCTCTATCGTCTTACATATTCTACTATAGGTATGTACTATATTGTTATAGAAGAACAGCTAAGTCATAAGCCTGCATGCGATACTATAAGGTAATGTTGCACCTGTCACTACATATAGCATATACGGCACGCACGCACGCACGCACGCCGACGCA
>NW_014577232.1:335569-341094 GCF_000485595.1 Priapulus caudatus
CATGCGATCACAGCGCTTAGTGTGCGAGCGGATTGCGTGTCCGCCCTCTAGTATATTAATACAACTCTATGGTAGACATTTACTACACTTAAAAATGGCTGGTTGCTAGCTTTCTCAGGACTAACGGTTTCATAGTTGTGGTTGTGTAGCTCAACCGAAAGTATGTTCAGCATAGGCATGTGTAATGAGGATGCTCTTAATAGGCCCCCTACCCATTTTCTCGTTTTCTATTCTCTTGCACAATATCAAGCCAATTAACAGCATTGAAAAAACTACACTTAATCTTGCGTTTCACATTCTAACGACGAAAATTAATTGTGCGACCACTAGGGTTCGTATCGGTACTTTTCATAAAACTCGATTAGATCACTATATTATGTAGAGCGTTATTATATTATATGACATATCACTGTGATGAGAATGATAGTTATGTTGTCGTTTTTCTGTTGATGTTGATGTTGTAAGAACTACAGTTACAAGTTACAACTAACTTTTACTATATAGAGATCAGTACGCGTTAACTGTTTATACGGTTAAAGTTGTATCGGTGATTATACGTTATAACGCATTGGCAACTTTTTGGTTGTGTAGATGGCGCTGCTACACCTCACTGCTGCTAGCGTTTCGCTTCTCGACCCGAAGCGAATGACGTGAACCTGTTTCTCTACGTCATCCAGGTAAAATCTCACCTGGCAAATACCCGTATGTACGGCCATTTAAATAAGCAACAAAGCGTAGCGACCAACATGGACTAGTCACGTGACACGAAGCAGCCGTTTAAACGATAAGGTGGGCACGGCTAGCTAGAAAGCCTAGATCCTGCATACATGGCGCGTATCTCACCTGTGAGTAATATGTGTAACGTTCCAAAGGTGCATTCGTCATACGCATAAGAGTCGCTCAGCAAGCGGTGTCGTCTAGGCGGGCACCCGAGCGAGAGAGTTGATAACGATCGTTTTACGCTGAAATCGTTTAAATATAAAGACGGAAAACGTTATGGCTTTACTTATACGTACCAAATGTACGCGGCTAGTTTTTATAATAATTTGTGTAGTGTGCATGCCCAAAGTTGGGGCGCAGACAAACGTTTACACTGTGCCGCCTGCACAGTCCACCACATGGACAGTGGATGGAAGTCCGTATATTGTTCAGAACGACCTGGAGATTGATGAAGAGAGCACACTTACAGTGCAGGCCGATGTACAAGTGTTGTTCCGTAATTCTACAGGACTCACGGTAAAAGGAGTTCTTCTGACAGAGGTACGTATATGTATTTTATATATATATATATAAAACACCATACTGGGGTTTGCTTCACGTACGTAATACCAACATTACCGTAATGATCGACAATCGTGCAAATACAGCATAGAAAATCGTATATAAGCATACATTATTATTGCACTTGAAACGATATAACTCATTTGTATTTCCATATTTATTGTTTATGTATAATACACGCGGACGTGATCGAGATAATACTTATAGATATAACATGGTTAGGAGGTTGGTAAAAGCTATTAAACAGCGATCGTCGGCGTTACTCTTGGCCTACTGGCCCTTCCGATCATGACCCGTGCGTAACGCTGTATCTGCTGGGCCACGACAGGCCGCCGCGAACAGTAGTAATTACGTAACCGCCCAAACCACGTAGCGCATGCTTGCTGAAGCGTTCGTTGATCGTTGCTGCAGCTACAGCTGTGGGTTACTCCCATACATGCATCTATCTATATACATGCATCTATCTATCTATCTATACGTCATACGACGATCACGCACGTTGCACGTATATTCCGTCGGATATGCATGTGATCAAGAGCTAATAATACGTGCCCTTTGTATTATATACTGCACAGTATACTGTATTATTAGCTATTGTTGTCATACGTGCCCATTGTTATCGTAAATTGCTTCATTTATAGTATGGATAAACTCGGTTCAGTTTAAATAAATACACGTTGGTTCAGGTACAGTTAATCTTCATGGTGGTTTCTGTAGTATGTACAGCTAGGTATGTCATGGTAGTATATGTAGTTTCATTCGCACACGTCGACGATCGAAAGGTATTTTGTACATGTGTGCATAATCTCATTGAATAATCTGTGCTCAGGTGTAAATAGTATTAATAATTAAACGTTGCATCGTAACCGAGAGCAAAAACATCATGCTTGGGCGGCAGATTAAAAGAGTTTTGTTGCGATCACGTTTGCGGACTAGGTGCTTTCTACACTGGGATATTAATTTGAGAGACATTTTACTTCTATCAGGTAATAGAGTATATACGCATTGTAGAAGTGAGACGAACGCGTGCATATATTCTACACATAATAGGTTCGTGATTATATATACTCTATCAGGAGTAAATAATAATAGATTATATTATTATAGATTATTATAGATTACTTTTAGAGCTATTATTATTCACTCTTGACTATATTATAGGGGACAGATGGCATAGATGCCATGCTCGTATAATATATATGGAAGTATGCACACACAGGGCTGCTTCGCCTGCTATTTCTAAAGAATCGGGGCAACAGCCAGCTAGGTTATATCCCTAGCCTCGCATAACAGTCGTTTTCTGAGCAAACATGTCCGTCCGCGTACACGCCGTAGGTAATGTTGGTCGGCGGCATGTGATGCAAAGGTGTGATACAAAGGTCGTAACACATCAGGTAGAAACGTAGCAAAGCAAACAAAGCCGAAGCTGATCCGGCCAAACTGGCACTCTAGTCGACACTTGTTTACTACTCCTCAACGCGCCACGTATACTATAGTCTTATATGTTTCTGGGTAGATATCTGTAATGAAGTCAGATGATAGCAGACAGCGTTGCGGTCAATAGGTTCGAATCTATAAACGGAGAACCACGTGTATTAACAAAAATAACTTGGGAGTAGCACGCAACAAAAGATATGGGGGTAGCTTAATTATGCATATACATTTGATAGCTATAACATATAGGTTATGCAGGTGTCTACATCACTATATAGCACGAAACATAACCGTAATAATATTACTGCCGGTGCCTATACCTAGCCAGTATTGTGTTCGTAAAACGATTTTGACATATCTTAAGATATTTTGTCTTCGCCATTGATAATATAACAATACACTAAGCGATTGCTGTCATTTTTTTTATAGTGAGTTGATCGTCACATGTCCAGTATATTAAATTATGGGGATCTTGTCGCTGGTGATATTTTTTATTAAATAGTGATATTAAATCGCAAGGTATCACGAGACAGACGATTCGGAAAGTTGTCGTCACTATAGCGATAACAATCACTAGCTGTATGTCGCGGTCTTTATCGGTGCGTGACGGCGTGGGTAACCATGCAAACCACTGCATCATGACCTCCCAATTATATACAACCCGGCATCCATCAACACACTAGTGTAGCCTGATCGCCAGCGTGTCTGATGTTCTTGCGATGCGTTTGGACTTTTTAAAGTTTCGTTCGTCATTTTCTTTCATCGTATTCATCGGTCTATGCAGTTGCGGGCATCGCGGGTAACTCATATCCGGAACTCCCGTAACGGGCTTTAATTGCGTACAAATCCATACCCTTTGTCGTAGGCAACGTATGAGCAACGATTGATATCTAAAAGCAATGCATGCAGGCGCAATTGAACACCCATAGCTAGCGGGCTGTAACATGGCCACCCTACGTGAAAGTCCGGCTCCCGCGTTCAGGCAAGTCCACCGTCATCACCTGCAGAATATAAAGTCTAAATCGTTAGCTTCGCGCCAGCGGAAACGCCTTGAAACCTGTAATCCGGATCCTGATTTCATATTTACTGGTTTGCGTAGTAAGTTAACTGGTTCGTCTCTCAGTTACTATATACTTTCGCATAACGCACAATAACACAATTGACATCACTGGAAATTGCAAAGATGCCGAGTGTTTGCCGAGAGATTTGCGCAACGTATAATATATGCCGAATGTCATGCAATCTCCTAATGCGTTGCCTATAACTGCATACACATAGGGAGTAATTTGAAAGAACAGTACATTAACTATAGCCATAATTGTGTCGCTTTCTCAGGGAACGAAAGATGCTAGAGTACAGTTCAGCAAAAGCGAAACGCTTACGGTCAATCCGGTGCCACCGAGGCAAATCCGGCTGGTGGATGGAGAGACAGTCGCCCGAGGCCGCCTACAGCTTTACCACAATGGAAAATGGAGATCCGTCTGCACGCGATCACACGTGTGAGTATAGTATTTTTTAATATAATATATATATATATATATATGTATGTATTTACAATAACCACATCTTTAGCGGTAAATAAACTAACCTGGCATTTTAATGTTGCAACTTTCGAAACATATAGATTATTCAGTGATCTATCAGCGATAGCTATCGATACTTTACTTCTCTATCGATGCATTGCTATTAAGCAGAACAATTAATCGATAGTTCACTGCATCGTTACACTACTAATGCATAGTGAGTCAGCAGTGTAGGGCCTACGTCATCAATGTTGGCATATATAGGTGCGTAGGCTGACGGCTATACCACCGTGTGTCGTGTACATTCCGCCCGGCAACGCAGCTGGCTTTGCCCAAATATAGCCATTTCGCGTGCTCGCGTTGGAGCCCCTTTGTCAACGTACTATATTGACTTGAGACGTATACACAGTGACATGCTAAATGTTTAAGCAATTGCATCATGTTGATGGGCAACATTATGTAGTTGTTGGAACGGACATATCTACAACTGTCAACAAACGACACGATTACGACAGAGGCGTGTTTATTGTGGCGAATTTATGCGCGTGACGTACCATAGGGCCTTAATGGGCTTTTGATGATATACCTATGCGCATGATATTTCAATTTCGTGGGTTTTAGATGGTGTGCATATGTCCGACTGTCGTTGTCAACCCGTGTCATAATAATCGCGTCTGCGACCCTATACGCGAATATTCGCCTGCTTGCCGTATTGTGCATTGTGCGCTGTCGAAAATGGGTAACATAGGTGATGAACTTGCCCCCGGGATACGTCTTAACACAGATTGCTAACTAGATGTCTCAAGCCGTCTGCCTATATGCGCATACTGTAGACGCCGTCACGGTTACAGCTGCTGTGCGGGAACTACGGTCGTTGCCAGTTTGGTCTACTCATGCAGATAAGGTCTATGTCTCCCTGACCTCTGTTTGACTATAGCTCGTTTAGCTATTTCTGACTAATATATATATATATATATTATATATATATAATATATCAGGGAGACATAGACTCTGATATGCTCTACTCATACAGTCTGCATACAGACAGTCTTTGTATCTCGACGCCCGATGTAATTTGTCTCTGCGAAAAGATTAAGCTCCTTTATCATTACATTGGAAAATATAAAATGCATGGAGGGATGCTTTTATCGCAAAGTGCCCTGATGAGTGTGGGGATAAGAAAGAGGAAGAGAGGGTCAGGGAGCACGAACGCGTGCGCGAGAGAGAGAGAAGGAGATAGAGAGAGAGAGAGAGAGAGAGAGAGAGAGAGAGAGAGAGAGAGCGAGA
>NW_014577232.1:341131-343093 GCF_000485595.1 Priapulus caudatus
AGAGAGAGAGAGAGAGAGAGAGAGAGAGAGAGAGAGAGAGAGAGAGAGACACACACACAGAGATCCACAGAGAGAGGGGGATGATCGTTTTAATAATAAAATCATTTGATATGGTCACATTCTAGATGGATGGAGGATGATGCCACAGTGGCCTGCAAGCAGCTGGGATTTAAAGAGGGTCAGTTCTACCGCTGGTTTCCGCAGCGAAACAGCACACGACAGCTGCAGTACATCAACCCCAACTGCACCGGCGACGAGAAGAACCTCGTGGATTGCTCACTGTGGGATGAGATGACCTTTGGCTACGAGGTTTGCGGTAAGTTTCTTAATTCAACGCAATTTTAATTAGCGCATGCTCGCTCTCACACACGCGCAAGCACGCACGCGCACGCCTACGTGCGCACGAATTAAGCCAGACTTTCAACCGAATGGCGTCGTAAATAACTGAATGAATGAATAGAATAATGATCGGCTCAAGGACAATAAAGGGTCAATGGACCGGCGACCGGCCAGCTGGGCCTACGGTATGTCTACGATGTATGAGAAACGGATTAAGTCTCTGCAACCACGTTAAGTCACGCTGATGCTGCCGCTGTGCACACAGCCTACATACTTGTCAGATCCGTATATAGGAATTCGAACGACTAGAAAAATAGTATGATTACTGCTACAAATGTGTACATCACAAGATCCACTCGTGAGTAATTCCAGCACAAGTTGTGAGCAACAAGTCGTTATCTTGACTATAATAATAATAATATAAGTAATCAAGTATATAAAGTAATCAAGTAATATAACAAGTAATCATATAACTACTTTGGTAAATAAAAAAGCTAACAATTAATAACAGGGGTTAACGAAATTGCGCCTATAAAATATTTTAAATGTTTGCATCGGCAAATTCATTGTATGAGTCGCTGTGCAATCCGAGAGTATATGGGTAAGAAAATAATTAAGAAAGATAATATGGGTAAAAGAACAACGTAAGAAGAAAAGAAGGGAAAATGATAAGATATGCAAGATATATGAGATTGGATGTGAAAAAAACAAGAGTAAGCATGTGTTATGACCAAGGAAAGGCTGTGGAAATAAATGGAAGGGCGAGAATAGATGGAAAAAGAATGTTGATATAACAGCTATATAAACTAAAAGAGAGTGACATAATTAACAAGCCTTTACAATTGTACCTTATCAAAGTTTTCCACAAATTCCACAAATCAGAACGCTAAAACAAGTCTATATTAAATATATACTTTTTTCCATTTCCGATCCATTCTCATTTCATTTGTCTCATTTTCCTTCTATGGCATTTCTCCGTCCACCCCTTGCCTTCTCTCTCTCTCTCTCCCATTGCATAAAGAATTGTTTCATGTGTAGAACCAATGCTACTTATAATACAACGCAAAAAAACGTGATTCATAACTACCGCACAGTAGCAATAATCTCTGATGAAATAGAGAACGATGCAAACTGGCATGCGCAGTTATCATACCGCCAAGCCCTCGCGAATGACGAGCAGTTATTGATTTTTCTTACCTGCGCGCATGCGTAGACGTCTGTATCATCAGCGCGCTCGACCATATCCTGCTTGAACACATAATTCTTAAGGTAAAAACGACCTTTGACCTCCATGTTTGTGCCATCCTACTAATAGGTGCCTAGCTGAACTAGCACACCTGGTTTTATAATGCGGTTGCAATGCTATCACGCGATATTAGAGCGCTGTTAAGACAGTTTTACGCATGCCATCTTTACAGGCACTCAGCCATTAATCCATTAGCGTAGCACAGACGCGCGCGCGCGCGCGCGTGCGTGTGTGTGTGTGTGTGTGTGTGTGTGTGTGTGTGTGTGTGTGTTGTGTGTGTGTTGTGTGTGTGTGTGTGTGTGTGTGTGTGTGTGTGTGTGTGTGTGTGTGTGTGTGTGTGTGTGTGTGTGTGTGTATGTTCGTGCGTGCGTGCGTGT
>NW_014577232.1:343103-349135 GCF_000485595.1 Priapulus caudatus
CTTTGAGTGAGTGAGTGTGAGTGAGTGAGAGCACTCACTCACTCACTCACTCTCTTACTCACTTATTCAGCGCGCGCACACGTGTGTATGTGTGTGTGTGGTGGGTGTGTGTGTGTGTGTGTGTGTGTGTGTGTGTGTGTGTGTGTGTGTGTGTGTGTGTGTGTGTGTGTGTGTGTGTGTGTGTGTTCGTGCGTGCGTGCGTGCGTGCGTGCGTGCGTGCGTGCGTTCGTGCGTTCGTTCTTGCGTGCGTGCGTGCGTGCGTGCGTGCATGCGTTCGTATGTGTGTAGGGCATATATAGCATTTATATACGTCGGAATTTTACCGTACGTCGAGCTGGTAGTATAACAGTTAACATGACTGTCAACCAAGCTGCTACCTGCTGTAGCCTCGTCTATTGAGGTTGTAACCCAGCATGAATGGTTGTTAGTAGTCGAGGCACATATCTAGAAAAAAAATAGTATTCTACAGTTGAACTGCCGGTTTTCGTTGGCCCCCTGACTGGTTGGTGTATCACGGTAAGCATTCAGTGAATGAGTAGTGATACTCATGCTTGATGCACGTACGTGATGATGTACAGCATATCCATAATGTCATCTATGGATGATGAAGTCATGCATCACTATCAGAGGGGAATAATGACATTTGTCCTTATTCATCCCTGATCACTATATGTATGAGTATGGCATAGATTCTGTAAGAGAGGTTACGCGTTTAATTTTCGTGAACTAACGAGACTACCATTGGCATTACCATGTAACTGTATATTATAATAAATAAATATATATTATATATATATATATATTTATTTATTTATTTATTATAATATATATATATATTATTATATGGTATAATATTATTTTATATCACGCTGCGTGTGATATGTCGGGGGCGATGGCCGCGCGACTGCGAAAATTAGGTCTGTCTATACATGGCGCTAAGAGAAGACCCTGATCTGCTCGTCATGTTTGCATAATGATAGTATATATAATATATATATATACATTGTGTATGTATCATTCACAGGCGGACGTGATCGAGATAATAGCTTATAAGTAACATGGTGGAGGGGTTGTTAATAGCTTTTTAGCGAGAAAATAAATACGATTATACATTATTAATTTATTAATTTACACATATTTATATATATTTGTGTGTGTGAGGGGGTAGGTAGTGTAGCAATGGAACAGCAGAAATTTTGCATGAAAATAATATGAGTCTAAGCGCGTACGTATCTATGCCGGATGCGTGTGGCGAATGCGCCGCGGCTGCTACCCATGCATACATTCAGCCGGTGACTGACCCACGTTAATTACATGCACCATACATGGCCGCGAGCTTGCTGTCCTCGTCAGAAGCTGGGGCGATATACGCCAAAAGATATTTTGTTCCGACGTTTTGCTCTATTTAATTCGCTGATTATTAAGTCAAGAGACGGAAGTAATGAAAATACGACAGTAAAATATTTCCTGCTAATTACAATGGTATTTTACTGGTCGCGATTTATACTTTCGCCCAAAATATATAAATAAATAAATAAATATATATATATATATATATACATATATATTCGTATATATTCCTACATGCATATTATAGTTTCTGTATTGTTGGATATGTTTTTACAGACCTGCATGATAATATCGGCATAGAATGCTGGGGATTTCCTAGCGATATCCAGGATACATACTGGCGAGGTATCATCTTCACTAATGCGGTATTCCATGAGTTACTGTACGATGATGACACTTTATTCAGGTAAGAGGAGCAGTCACGAGAGTGCTTGTTAATAATTTTTGATTTTATCCTGATAACAGCTGTTTTACTGTAATTAAGCTAGGTTTAAGCGGTATTGCTAATGTTGTACAATTATTGTTCCTACCTGTTGGGCTAAATCACAGAACTTCCATCTAGCCAATTTCTGTTCTGAAATCGCGTCTAGAGCAGCGTCATATAAAGTAAATGAAGTCAAAAGTCATGCAGTGTTGTAATGTATAAGAGTTTTCAATGCGCGCTAAATACTTTCGAGAGTATGCCAATCTTTTATTTTCACTAAACAGGCATGCCTTATCTCCAAACTATTTCTTTAGAAAGATGGGTTTGTTATTCCGTTGAGCTAGGTTCCAGGCGCATTCCTTTTCACAATGGCAGGATAAGAGATTATGAGACAGATGGCCGAATGTACTTGTACTTGCCCTGTTACACGAATATGTTTTCGCGAATAATGGTTAAACTCAGGCAATAACTATAGCGTTGAGAATGTCACATTGGGTTCCAATTAAATTTGTTCGTGGTTTCATAAAATGTGGAAACAACAAGTACACACACGCACGCTTGCGCAAGGGCAGGCGCACAGGCACTTGAACCGTTTAAGTAAAATATAATGCTAACTAAATACGAAATCTATTTACTACCAAATTCTTAATGTTTCTATACTCTCTTTCACCTATTATTGCCGACAGTTTCCTGTAAATTCCGTCCAAATCCTACGTCCAACCATACGCTGCCGGCGCCATTGCTTTCGCGGCGCGACTGTTGCACTCTTACACTAATATATATAGTTTATTATACTATATATATTAAACTATTAATTATACAATTACACTATATTTATTACACTATATATATTAGTGTAAGCGTGCAACAGTCGCTGTGCACACACGCACGCTTGCGCAAGGGCAGGCGCACGTGCACATAAACACGTGCACTCGCTATACGCACACTCCTGCACACAGCCACGCGCATGCTCGCGAACGCGGGCGCGTGAAGTAGAGTTTTACAGCTGTAATCCGCGATGATCGTCATCATATTCAGCTATAACAAGCTGGATTCGCAATATAGCAAATTAGTTCATGTCGTTTCTCATCGTCCGTTAATCAACTCGCACATGTGTTATATTTACTGTTTAGACGTGTCACCAAGATTATGTTTGTATTTACTAATACCTTAACTACAAGCCAAAACAGTTTCAATGAGCCAGCTAGATCACATGCACTTTCTGTTATGCTACATGCAAACATGTCTATGTTGTTGACAAATTACAGTGATCTTGTGATTCGTTATCTTAAAATTTTATCGCGAAAAGAAATGTATTAGTAGTTAAATCCAAATGTCAATCAATGTTTGCTATTTCCAGGTACAACGAGAGCTTATCGTTGTTGATGTACACTGATATTCTCTATGCTGGAGTTGGTCCCTCGGGTAATGGGACAGCTGCAGTTCAAGTCAGTGGCTACCCACCAATTTTGGAGAATGTGACGGTGCAATATTCTGCATTTAATGGCTTAAACTATAGCCTGGTCGATGGACGCGCTCTTGTGAAAGATTGTCACATATTAAATAACAGAGGTATGATATTTAATCATAATATTTAAAACCGTAAGAATACGCGTTTACGTTTATTGTGCCTTTATTAGGCCATAGACGCAAGTCTATGATTTGACTGAGTTGACTATGATTTTAGGCATGTGAATTTCGTATACGCCTAAAGTACGCTGCATTTTTCGGTTTATACAATTGTATATATTTATTTATATTATGTATATAATACATATAATATATAATAATTGTAATATATAATATATAGAATATTATGTATATATATATATATATGCAATTATTTTATACAATTGTAGGCACAAAATGTTGTGGCGAACTTTTATATCTCCTGTCGTTAATCGTAGCAACACATATGCCAGTCAAAAATTATGATTAAATCTTAAAAACTTTCTACACAACTAACTAAATCTTGCACAGATCGAACTACATAAAGTTACAGTATACATTTGTACAGTATATATGCAGTACACTATACAGCATACAATTACACAGCGATGTGTAAAACGCTATATGAATGTTTACTATTATATTCTGCTACACTATAAGCATGGTAATTTTTTTAAATTCTACATAAATTGTAGATTTATCCTGTGCATGCTCGACTGATTTCCAGCCGGCTGGAATGCAGCAGATCAGAGCAGCGATGCATTACATAAAGGGTCGGTCGTACACGATACGCGCGCGTGTGTAATATCGTGTAAACCCACGAACTATAGTTCTAGGGCTCGGTGAATTAGCTTCATAGAAGATCCACTACGATACGTACAAGTTAACAGCACGCTTGCACTAGGACTGCAAATCTATTGTGTATAGTCCTTCATTAGCAGGAATATATGTGGGAGGACTTGAAGAAGTGAAGGATATAGTTTATTATTTTATGGATCCGCGATATTATATAGAATACTATGCAACACAAGAATTATTCTCGTAAGAGCGTACTCCCTCCGAATTCATCCTTATAATCAGCAGTGAATAAAAACAAATTTGCGTTTATTCACTACCGATATAACCTATATATAGGCCCTGCATATATATACAACGAAAACTTTATATTAAAACTCCAACGCCTAGCTAGCCTCTGGCTAGTCTCATTCAAGTGAAACTACTGAACTCGGGTTTAAGCCTGGCCCACAGTGACATCCGGTGATTATATTCATCAGTTTATCATCATTATACGCACCCGCTCATGGTTGACCAAGCTGATCACGCAACCCAAACGAATGTGCGCGTGCGTACAGGTTGCAGATATATGGTATGAATTCATGCCTCTAATTTTCAGTATTATTTTTCAATTGTATTCCCCTTTACACGAGTCACACATACAGACCTACTCAAATTACTAATATCGTTACGCCTGGAAACCAACGTTTATTCTGTTCGAAAAAAAGAAGAAATATTAACAGTGAAACAAACTGTATTAGTAGTAAAATTAAGTGTAAAGTGTAAGTGTAAAAGTAGAATTATTGGTGTGGTTCAGTACTGATATCGTTGTTGGTGCACTGTGCAGTTAATTCTCTAATTATTATATATGAGGAGTTTATGGGTTAATTACTCATATAAATATCAAAGCTGCCTGGCTTGCCTTAAAGCGCCACAAAGTCGACAAAAATGGTATTTTGGACGTAATATAGTTACCTTGTATGACATTCCGGATTGAAATATGTGTAAAATTGGCTGTTTGTATCACATTGAAAACAGCTAACGCGAGTTCATTCACGTACACGCACGTATACACGCACGTACACGCGGGTACACGCACGTACACGCGGGTACACGCACGTACACGCGGGTACACGCACGTGCACGCATATACACGCGGGTACACGCACGTGCAAGCGGGTACACGCACGTACACGCGGGTACACGCACGTGCACGCGGATACACGCACGTACACGCGGGTACACGCACGTACACGCGGGTGCACGCACGTACACGCGGGTACACGGAGATGCACGCACGTACACGCAGGTACACGCACGTCCACGCGGGTACACGCAGGTACACGCACGTACACGCACGTACACGCACGTGCACGCGGGTACACGCACGTACACGCGGGTACACGCAGGTATACGCACGTACACGCGGACACACGCACGTACACGCACGTACACGCGGGTACACGCACGTGCACGCACGTGCACGCGGGTACACGCACGTACACGCGGGTACACGCACGTACACGCAGATACACGCACGTACACGCAGATACACGCACGTACACTCGGGTACACGCACGTGCACGCGGGTACACGGAGATACAAAGACGTACACGCACGTACACGCGGGAACACGCACGTACACGCAGGTACACGCACGTACACGCAGATACACGCACGTACACTCGGGTACACGCACGTGCACGCGGGTACACGGAGATACAAAGACGTACACGCACGTACACGCGGGCACACGCACGTACACGCAGGTACACGCACGTACACGCAGATACACGCACGTACACTCGGGTACACGCACGTGCACGCGGGTACACGGAGATACCAAGACGTACACGCACGTACACGCGGGAACACGCACGTACACCCGGGTACACGGAGATACACGCACGTACACGCACGTACACGCGGGTACACGCACGTGCACGCACGTGCACGCGGGTACACGCACGTACACGCGGGTACACGCACGTACACGCAGATACACGCACGTACACGCAGATACACGCACGTACAC
>NW_014577232.1:349145-355499 GCF_000485595.1 Priapulus caudatus
GTTACGAAATCAATGATTCTGTAACGAAATCAATTCATGCGACACTTGGCACGCCTTCACTCGCAGTAGCTGATTTCGTAAGAAATCACTGGCAGTAGCTGATTTCGTAACGAAATTACTCGCAGTAGTTGATTTCGTAACGAAATCACTCGCAGTAGCTGTAAACTTGATTTTGTTACAAAATAATTGATTCCGTAACGAAATCAGTCATGCTACACTTGGCGCCCCATACTCGTATCATGACTCGTATGCTACTCACGCTGAGAGAGTCTATGTCCCCAAGGGTACTGCCGGAACGTACCCTGGGTAGTGGGTACGGTCCTGCATGTATACCGTAACGTACCCTGGTACTATCTAATATGCCGGACCGTACCTCGCCTACTCCACTAACGAGTCTAGGGAGTCGCCTACGCCTACTCCCTAACCCTAACCCTAACCCTAATCCTAACCCTAACCCTAACTCTAACCCTAACCATATCAAATAGTTACCAGGGTACGTTCCGGCAGTACCCTGGGGGACATAGACCCTATGAGCGCTACTCACATTGACTGCGGTTTTTTCCTCGCGAGCGATCGTGGAGCGATGATTTCGTGTATAAAACATTCAACAATTAGAATTAAGCATAACCATGTGCGGGCATTAGAAAGGTGGACGAAGAGGAATTGTTTTGTTTGTGAAACGTGTTTGCACTGTTTATGTGATATATTCTCGTTGCTACTACATACGTTATCGTCCTATAGTTTTACTCGTTAACACGTGTTTTAATGCTATGAATTTGTCTTATATCGCAGGAGATGGAATCGCTATCAATAGCACGTTCGGTAACTTCTCCATAGAGGGATCGACCCTCGAACTAAACCAGGGCGATGGCGTGAGATACGCGCGGGCAAACACCAGCCCGCGTCTTCTGAACACATTTTGCAATCGCATCAGTCTAGGCGATAACGAGAAGTATCCACTGAAGTTGCTCGGGGAGCGACTAAACTCTACAGGTGTTCAGTGCGATGACGTGGTACGTGCGAATTTGTGTGTACCGATTGTGGTACCGATTCATTTGCACGGGTTATCAAACTTGGATTACAACCTTGGATTTACAAACTTGGATTACATCAGGAGCGTATAATGACAAATATTTGTCATTATACGCTCCTGATTACATATGCAGATTGTTCTATCCCCATGTTTACCTTTGTGCCTAATGCTGTTAGGGCGTAAATATGTTGGGGGAATATAATTCTGTTTGTGATATTGTGCTGAATAATACTCTTGCGGAAGCCTCAAACACATTCGAGAAAACCCCATTTAAACCACTCATATTACTATAGTCATACTAATACAAGTGCTGAGATGAACATGTGCAAATCACGGTGGAGCGTACGAGTGTAACATTATACTCCAACGCAGTTGTTGCTTGATCCTTGTAGGTATTTAGTGCAAGGAGTGGCGTGCTCACTATTACTATTCTCAACCTGTGGGCTAACTCGACTGACAACGGTGAGCTGATCATCCGGGACGGTGCGACGATTAAAGCCCGCCTCCTGGCGATCATTCCCATCGTTAACAACACGATGCCGCAGACAGTGACGACGACGCAGAGGGAAGTGTGGATGGCGTTCACAAACAAAAACCTAAACATCTCCCGGTTCACGCTTGAGATCACCAAGGGACGATGTGAGTAGCTTATAGTGCCGATACCTGCCATATTACGCGTACTCCAGTTAAATATTCTCTCGTCGTAAGATGTCGACGGAAAGTGCGTGACAGTTCATTACCCGTTGATTCCTAATTGTTCTTCTTTACACCGTTAATGCGATTCGATCAAGTGTCGTCCTGCGTGTCAACCAAGTGTGTTGCTGTACTATAACGACTGTATTCGACTGTGCATGCAACTATATATTCTACTACAAATTGACCGTATTCTATTACACGGCTATATGTTCTACTACACGGGCAGTTAGAATTTCTCACTATATACGCCTCGTTCGGTTGTCTAGCAATAATTACTCTGGTGTACTCGACAGCGTTCGACGTCCAGCTTATCAGTACGAGAGTGCAGAACAACACGGGTCGGGGCGTCAGCGTCAACAACATGCGCTCCGTCGTCAACATCTACGAGAGCGAACTGCTGTCGAACAACTACGTCGCTGGCCTTCACGTCGAGGACGGCACGGGCGACGTGTTCGTCAATCGCAGCCGGATCGACCACAACATCGGCGCCGGCATCAACATCACCTACGCCGGCGGCAGTCGCAACATCACCAACTGCTCGTTCGACGGCAACACCGAGCACGCGGTGACCGTCTGGTTCAACCTGACGTCGATGCACGTGCCGCTGTGGCAGCGCATGGACGTGATGTACAACAGGTTCGTCCTGCATCCGGGTGTGACTTTCCTGCACGGCAACTTCTGCCAGCCGCACTTCCTCAACATCAGCCATAACGTCTTTCAGGATAACTTCGGCGACATCGTGGAGGTGACATCGTGCACGAACCGAAGTTCGGGCAACCTGACGCTGTGGATGGCCAACAATGATTTCCTGAAGAATAACGGCCACGCGATCAAGATCACGCCGGCGGTTAACATTCACGCGGCGATAGGAAATAACTCGTTTGAGCAGCAAGTGCGTGGCACGGTGTTAATCAGGAACAGCTACGAGAACTACTGGGGAGAGTATCCTGACTACAGTCACTTGCCGGCTTTCGTTGACCTGTCTCACAATGACTTTTATAAGAATAAAGGAAGGTGGGTGGACCTATAATTCCAAACGTTCTGTGGCAGTTGCAGTAACGGTTGTATTGTGTTGGCGTGATAACTTACAGTATAGTGTGCATGCTTTCATTTGATCTAGATATAGCCGTTTACGTACGTCAGTACGTGATAATTATGTGAGGATTATTCCTTACTTCCTCTTGAACATATAAACACGTGTGAGTTATTCTCTATCTTTGAACAGTTATATTTAAATAAAATATGTTTGACTAAATTGACATTCAGGTGGCAACAAAGCCAATTGCAATTCACGGATGTTGTTATTTACTGCAGGTACGTTGTGAACATTGGATTGTCTCAAGGCAGTAACTACCAGATGTTCTACTTTATAAAAAACATTCTGGAAGCAAACGAGGTCAAGGAGCCATTTCCTTATCTAACGGCTCGTAACAGAGCTGCCGCTGTTGTAGCGATAACGTCAGGAAACGTTCACGCACAGAGAAACTTCTTCGAAAATCCTCCTTCAAAGTTCGAGATGGCTTCACACCTGGACCACCACATCACAAAAATCACTGCTTCGCTCAATTGGTGGGGTACAAGTGATGTCACGCAAATCCGCATACGCCTATTCGACAACGACGACAGATACAACCTTGCTCTGTGTAATTTCTTCCCCTACCTAAAGGATTCTAATTTAGATGGCGACGGTATTGACTTGTATCCAGATTCTCGACCACCCTTCCAGGAAGATAATAAATTGGGTAAGATTATATCATATCCTAACCTGCACTCTCCTCAGTATATTGCTATGCAAAGGAGTCATAAATTCAATGTTTTAAAATTTATGATTTAAGAATTACTCATTATTCGTTACTGTTTATTACTCAACTATCATGCCATCATATATAATCTTGAATTAATAAATCAAATTTGTTTCCTGATATCACATGATCATATGCACACGCAGGTGGGCTGCTAACTGGATATCTGAAGTTGAGGGCAGACGAGGGCCCCTACATTGTCGTCGATGACATTAACATAGAACCAAATGGTAAACTGATTCTGGAGAAAGGTACCGAGGTAACGATGTTTTCGTTTCTATTATTATTTATTATCGTAACTAAATGTGAAAATTGTTTCAATATTTAATTCTTACGTCAGAATATGTCTGAAAGTGTACAGTGGCCACTTGCACGCTGACAAATGTCTAAATTTGGTTGTCATCTTTTTGTTAACTGTTCACACCGGCGTGTGCCTAATCCATTACTTTATCGATCCACAGATGAAGTTCACACATGCTATTGGAGCCATGGTACAGGGGGAGATTCAGGCAACAGGAACCACAAGCAACCCCGTCAGGATGACCTTGGATACAAGAGAACTTTCAAACAGCACATCCGTTAGGCTGACCGATGGAGGTACTCAAGGCCGCCTGGAGGTCAGCGTCAATGGAGTCTGGGGTACTGTTTGCAGGAATGGCTGGACAATAGAGAACGCTGCTGTCGTTTGTCATCAGCTCGGTATGTTTGCGCAACGTTTGAATTTCTTCCTGTCTACCTTTAGACTTTTTTATCTGCCGAGATTTGATTTTTTCAGGAGTGTTATATTCGGTTTTAAACTAATTAAGTGTATACACATATCATTTCATATTCCTAGCTAATCACATTTCTTACTTGAGTTATGATGACTTCTCACTTACTAATGCCTCTGCATTAAAATGGCAGGTCTGGCTCTTGATATTGAGAACTGGCTGCATCCAGCGGTCCCTGGAACATTGTCAATCATAATGTCGGACGTCATGTGCGGTGAATTATCAACGGATCTTAGCCAGTGCCCAGCGGAGGTTGGTGAAGATCAGAATTCATGTGATCACACAATGGATGTAGCCCTTCGCTGCAAGCAGGCAACATGGGCTGGTCTGCGTTTTTCTCTAAATGCAAAGAGCAGTCTCCTCTCTAATACCGTAGTTGAACGAGCAGGTGGGTAATACACGGCGCTACATTATAATATTTAGATCGTGCTAGCAGCAGTTTGTTTCAGCCAATATTGTATATGTATATAAGCCCACGGTACAACTACAAAATAACAGCCTTTGCATTGGGCACATGAGGCACATGTTCATTTCTCTGGATGGGTTGAGTGCGTTTACGTTCGTTGAATTAGACAGATCATGCTTAATAGCTACAACATGAGACATGATGATAATATGAATGCATGATCATACATGGCTCCATGTATTTTAGGATTGTTCGACTACATGACCCACAAATACAAAGCCGCAATACAGATTGACATGAACCAACATTCAATGGATAATCTCATTATCCAGAACAATGACCAGGTGAGCTTTTTAAACTTGCGAATATTTGCCCTTGTGCGAATATTGTCGCACACGGCTTGTGTTCCAACGCAGTTGATTGTAAGCTATCCGCCACTGACCATGCAACGGTATCTACATTTGGTTAGGGTCAACTGCTACCCTTGCCTATCCTACGTTAGCTATGGTTCTATTGTATGCGGCGTGATACTAAATGAAGACTAGTCTTTACTTTAGCAATTAATCAAAAGGCCGTTCCGTTTCATACAAAATCATTCATGTCAGATTAATAAACTGTGTCATAGCATTGACTAAACATTGTATTTCTTATACCTTTCCAGTAAGGCATGATATTTTAATCTGCATCAAGAAAATTCCCTAAATCTGCAATCGCATTATTGACCAAAAGCGTAACGCGTGTTCTTGTTGTTTCATAGAACGGAATTACCATATTATATAACAACGGCTTCAAAAATCCTCGCATTGAGAACTCGCTGATTTCTGGCAACGAGAAGAACGGCCTTGAGATCCACTCGCAGTTCCTACGCATACAGGACACCGATGTGGTTGGCCATCGTAGAGGTGCTGGTATCCAGTACAATCCGATGCTGACAGAGAACGAGGCGAACGACTTCATCAGCTGGCTGAATGCTGAGATTAAGTATTTGCCAGACGACGCGATGTCAACTACAACGTTGAAGCTTCCCGATACGAACGAGTGGTACTTTAAGACACGACCATACGACAAGAGCTGCGGCAGTGGGAAGTACCACACGATCAAAGTGGAGACCCATGCAGAGTACTTGATAGGCGTTCAACTGCTGCACAGAGGCAACAATGAAACGAATGAGATTTTGACGTTCCACGATACACTTGAGGTAAAGCAAATCACCTATGTAGCATACGTTTCGGTGGGGAAAACCAATTTCTCCGAAATGTTAACGTATATTCGCCACATTAAAGTGTTTTAATTATATTTTAATTAGTGCTACTAACTGTCTCTATGTTCTGCATATAATTGCCTCTGCCATATGCTAGAATTATTATACTAGAAACTATGGCTATCGCAACAGTACTACTATCTGATTATATTTTCTAGATTTTACCTTATACAATGTCGTGGAGTGTGCATGATGACATGGTACAGTTCCCTCTCATCACACCGTCGTTCTCATTACGGATTGATTACTATTGCACATTTGACTCTCCTGGGGAAATTGTCTTCAAGCTCACATCTGTGAGAGGTATGTTTTGTCAAGTGAGAATGTAAATACCCGCATATATATATATATATCTAGAGTACTACGTACCGAAACGGACCAAACCG
>NW_014577232.1:356565-361388 GCF_000485595.1 Priapulus caudatus
GTGTGTGTGTGTGTGTGTGTGTGTGTGTGTGTGTGTGTGTGTGTGTGTGTGTGTGTGTGTGTGTGTGTGTGCGCGCGCGCGCGTGCGTGTATGTGTGTGCGTGTGTGTGTGCGCGCGTGTGTGTGCATGTGCATGAATGTGTGCGTAGTGTGTTTGCTTGCGCGCGCGTGTTATGTGCGTGTGTATGTGTGTCTGTCTGTCTGTCTGTCTGTCCGTCTGTCTGCCTGTCCTTCTGGCCCCCTGTCTGGCTGTCTGTTTGCCTGTCTGTCGGTCGGTCTGTCTGTTGGTCGGTCTGTCTGTCGGTCAGTCTATCTGTTTGTCTATCTGCCTGTCTGGCCGTCTGTCTGTCTGTCTGTTTATCCCTCTGTCTGTCTGTCTGGCTGTCTGTCTGGCTACCTGTCTGTCTGTCTGTCTGTCCGCCTGTCTGTCTGCCTGTCCGCCTGTATGTCTGTCTGTCCGCCTGTCTGTCTGTCTGTCTGTCCGCCTGTCTGTCTGTCTGTCTATCCGTCTGTCTGTCTACCTGTCTGTCGGTAGGTCTATCTGTGGCCGCCCGTGTGTTTGATTCAAACCTCTAGTGAAAACGAGCGTGTGCAGGAACTGGGTGGAGGGGAGGAGCTTACTAAGGAGATAGCGAGAGCAATGGCGGAAGTGAGAGAACGATTAGGTTAGAGAAGGAAGGTGAGAGAGTGGGAGGAAAAGAAAAGAATGAAATAATATAAGAGACGGAGGGGGCAACAAAGAGAGAGAGAGAGAGAATAAAAATACTGATAAAACGTGATTGGTTTGTTAGGTATGGCAATGAGTCATTCAACTTGGATTCGGTGGTAATCGAAGCTAACGAGATGGAAGGCTTCTGGAGTGACACTCCACACTACGACGAAGACTGGGCAGAGGTGGGCGAAATCACCGTCCGATACGTGGACACTACAATCCGACAGAACGGGTACGGGGTCCGCGACTCTCACCGCGATATGACTAGCTCAAATAACATCTGGCACTGGGAACTTCTCTACACGAGCATCATAGGGAACGGCGCCGGCGGCTTTGATATCTGGCTGCCGTCGACGCAGAGAGAGAACCGTTATCACCTGTACCCGCATAGCGTCAACATCACCAACTGCACTATTGCGAGCAACTACGACTTCAAGTTTCGAATTGCTGGCCACTTTGGCAACATCACAATGTTTGGCAACACGTTCGCGGACAACATCTGCCACAAAGGCCTCATTCTACTCGATGGCTGCGAGAAGCAGCTTAACATAACACACAACGCCATCGAGCGAAACATTGGCGAGTACATGTTTGAGCTATACACCTACGGGCAGACTGAACTTGTGGGCAAGGTGAATGCTACCTTTGAGTACAACGTCATCAAAGATAATGAATACGAGGGGTACGTTTTCGAAGAGGAAATGTACGGTTCACCAAAAAGTTACGTATTTTCTCTAAGAGGCGCTCAGCGAGTCAACATCACCCATAATATCTTCCGATCCAATCGGCTTGACTACTTGGTGCTGGCAGGTGTTGAGTCGTCGGCACTAGATAATAGTTACGTGAATTTGACGTTCAACTGGTGGGACACGTCAATCCAGGAAGTCATTAGGCAGCGAATATTCGACTTCAACGACTGGAATGGGTATTCCATTGCAACATATTATCCTTTCCTCTTGCAACCGGACTGGGATGGTCCTGTTTCCACTGAGCCGATTATCGTCGATGAGTTCGACTTCAGTAAACCATTTGGCGGTAAAATCGACAAGGTTTTGCAACTGTACGAAAGGAGTACACCGTGGGTTATTGGGAGCGACTTAACTGTTATGCCTAACGGCACGTTGGTAATTGATGCTGGCGCAGAGCTACAGTTTCATCCGTCCGTCGGAATTCTCGTTATGGGCAATTTGTATGTTAACGGTAGAGAAGGCAAGCCCGTCCGCATGAACCCTGTTCGAAAGACCAGCGTGTCTAAACGTCAGGTGGAGCCGACCGTATCCGACGCTGTGCGTCTGGTTAGCGGCAACAATTCCTGGGACGGATTTCTCGAAGTGTGGAACGCAACGACGAAGGAGTGGGGCCCAATATGCGACACGCACTTCAGCGAACGAAACGGTGAAGTCGTCTGCCGTGAGCTCGGATTGGACACTGTCAGCGTGCACGTTTGGAACGGATGGCGGGTTGACATGACCGAATTCGAACTGGGAAAGATTCAGTCGCGCACAGAGCCGGTGCAGTGTCTCGGCACGGAGGAGTCGATATCCGAGTGCGACGTCCGACTGAACGGCAACAAACGCCACTGGGAATGTGACCACCTGGACCACTTCGTCTTCATCGAATGCGGCGAGAGAACGCTACCTCCCGAGTACGAATACTGGGGCAACATACGCTTCTCGGTGCAGAACTACGAGGAGAACCCCTTTGTGAATTTGGACGGCCGCGAGGTGCTCGACGACATGTCGACGATCGAGTGGTTGGAGATGCGCGGCGCCGGCATGCTTCACGACGAGAAGGCGCCTGCCATCTCGATGATCTACCGCTCGCCGAACATCAACCACACGACGATCGTCGAGAGCGCGTCGCACGGCATCGAGACGATGGCCCCGTCTCGCGGCATCGACATCAACGACACGCGTCTCGTCGACAACCTCGGCGTCGGCATCAACTTCCTCGTGCTGAACGGCGAGGCGGGCGAGGCGGTGTCGCTCTCCTACCAGCCGCTCGAGAACCTGACGCTGTCGCGCAACATGTTTGGCGTGCTGGAGATGTGCTCGGCCGACAAGGAGGTGTTCGTCACGCGGCGCCTTCTCCTCTACTACAAGTACGACAACACGCCCGTCGACTGCGTCAAGATCTTTAAGAGCATCTACCAGGTGAATCAGATCGGATTCAGGCTGCTCTACTTGAATCTGCTTCCCGGACCGGTGAACCACACGGCTGTCTGGCCCGACAGTATTGAGCTGTACGACGGCTTCGCGCTGAACGACACGACGTACATGACCGAGATCGTAGCGAATGACACGGAGAGGAACACTTTCTTCCGCTCGTCGACTCGAGATTTATCCATTCACCTCCATGCCTCTGCTGCCGAGGGTAGATACGGATTCATCGCAGAGATCGTTACCTATCCGACGTCTGTCAGCTACGGTGAGCATGTTTGTTACACATCTCCATCGCATGATTTCTAAAGGGATGAATCTCTGTAACGTTCGTATATCTCGCTGTATGATGCAGAGTACACATATAATTTCACGCAGTTCTTTACGTAAATAGGTATATCCACCATTTACGTAACGTGGTATATCCACCAATGACATAACGCGGTATATTCACCCTTCACGTACCTATTATATATGAGGTATATCGCCACATGATCCTTAATTATTGCAATCTTTCAAGCGTGACGGTGTCTTTCCATAGTGCGAAACATTACAATGTTGCAGATCGGAATTTGGAGCACCATATCAGCCACAATCACATAGAGAACAACGTGGATGGAGGGATACATTACTCTAGTGTCGGCGAAACGGTTCCAAGTGTGTATATCGAGCACAACTATCTCGCTTACAATGGGAGACTTGTACACAATTTTACCACGTCCGATGCCGCTGTCTGTAAGTGTTTTGCTGTAATGCCACTCATCAGTGTAGTGTGCAAGTGTGGAAGTCGGCAAAGTTTCTAATGTTATCATTTATTTTGCGACTGACGTGTGCCTCGATATAGAATACTGGTAGTTTGGAATCATTATTTCAGACATTTATTTATTGCATTTGCAGTTATCTGTTTGCATTAAAATGAAATATTACATTAATATTATGTTATGTAGGCCCCCTATGTTATGTATTATGTTATTATATTATTAATATTATGTTATTAGACAGTAGGCCTACGTCTTTTATAGCGGCTTTTACGTCTGTTAATTTCCTACCTAAATGCCTGCACAAAATCGCCAATGTTGTTGTTTTCTCCAATACAGTGGTGGATATGCAAAACACACAGACGCTGTGGTTCCGCAATAACATGGTGTATAACAACACTGGAGGGCTTCACGTCATAGCCGGTGCATTATCCAGTAGCAATTCCCTTCAGGCCTACCTCAAGAACAATGTGTTTGGACACAATCACAGGTAGGGGAAAGTGCGATCGCAACGTGACACTGCATCAGTGAATGCGTGATATGATATTACATAGCACTGAACGAGGTATATTGAACACTAATTCAGCGATTACAAAACTTGGATGGAATAGATCCGACGTTGGGTAGAGAACAGTTCGGGTTTGTTTGGTATTCTGTCTGGTCGAGTTAGTTCTGGTACATTTACACACGCGCACACACATTTATTTATTTGTTATAAGACATTATTACATGCATTATAAAGCACGATTAGAATTTGATAGACACCTGTTTGCTGGCACATTGACTAAATATTTGATGCTAATGCAGGCATGAAGCTATGAAGCTCTTGGGAACGTATTCGGAAGTTGAAGAGAAGATCGAAATCAGCTTCAGTTACTTTGGTCACAACGACGCCGGAGATGAACATGACGTCATGCTTATCGCTCAGATCGTATCGAACTTCACCCGTAATGTCGGTAAGTGGTACGCGCAACATCGCGTTTATCCTTGTGTACATCGGTGTGATAATGACATAGACGCGTCGACATGGCTCAGACCGACGGATGTGTGCGCGTGTTGTCGTGCGTGCACGTGCATTGTGGTCAGCCAACTCACGCACACGTACGCACGCACGCACGCACGCACACACACACACACACACACACACACACACACACAACAATACACACACACACACACACACACACACACACAC
>NW_014577232.1:361412-369428 GCF_000485595.1 Priapulus caudatus
CACACACACACACACACACACACACACACACACACACACACACACACATATATATATATATATATATATACACCTACCGTGATTAACTGTTGTCGATTGGGATCGATGTTTTTTTTATGTAAATAATGTATTATATTGTTTGTATTGTGTATAATGTTTTGAATGATCATTAGTGATAACCAGTGCCCTGTCTCTTCACGTTGTTAATGACAATAATTTTGTATTAACGAAGTAACGCCACATGGTACCAGTCAATCATCACTACTATGGCTTCTCCATCTACAATATCCGTGTCTGATCGCGCGCGGCTGATGTGTACGTTTCAGTGTTTAACAACACCGGTAAGCACACGCTGGATGTCTACGGCTTCGATAGCATCGTGCCGCAAAAGTTCCAGAACTGCTCGAGTAACTACATCTACAACAACACGGCCCTCGGGCACAAGTGGAAGGAGCTGAAGGAGCGCTATCGCGGAACGATCATCGTCGGCAACTCGCACCAGCTCTATCAGTACAACCTGCTGCTGAACCCGAACAACGACTACGAGCTAGTGACGCTGAACAAGTCCGAGTAAGTGCCTAGCGACGGTCGCGTGCAGTGCCACTCATTGGTGTCTCATCGATGTGAATGTTTTCACATGGAGGACATTGATTATAGGGTGTTGCTGTTCTAGGTTAACGAGTAAAATCCCAGCTTACCTGTGAAAAATTACGTGTTTTGATATAGCGCATGATACATATGGAACATCCTCCATCGTACTTACTCTCTGTAGTTTTCAGTTACGCTCCTAACCTTCGAAATTTCTACCGCAGTCTATCACGCTCACGCTCATACACGCTCATCGTCTCTCTTCTTGCACTTTTAATATAATGTGTGTGTGTGTGCGTGCGTGCGTGCGTGCCCGTCTATATATGTATATCTGTATATATGTGTACGTATATAGCGAAAACGAGGGAATGTGCCAAAAACGAGAGGGAGAAAAGTTTTTGAAATTATTTATGTTAGGTACTTTATCTCGGAATTAAATTCGGAATTTTCATTATTGTTTAGTAGAAAACAACGTTCGCCACCATATAGCGCAGTAAACACGCATTAAAATGTCACAAGACAATAGTCACACACCTGAACGCTAACAAAATGATCGCTTTTGGCATTGGCGAAAATGATTTCTTCGCTCAGGTATATTTTCTGTTAAAACATGCTTGTTTCGTCTCTATTTAGATTGGATGTGTACCCGAACCCGGTCGATGGCACGATGAACTGGTGGGGATATCCTGATCGAAGCGCCATCGCTGGACGCATATGGGATAAGGAAGATAACGACACCTGGATTAGTGTCAGAATAGAGCCATACTTCGAAACTAACGCTACCCTCGTTAGTGGTAAGTTTTAGCTGACGCTCTGATGTTGACGCAATAATTCACCTGCAAGGCTACGTACTATATATGATAATCATAATAGCGCTGGCTATAACTCATTGAGTTCATTAAGAGAGATTGATGTGTGTCATTTCAGGGAGGTGTGATCCTGGTTGGGTAGCAATGGGAAACTCGTGTCACATTTACATGGGCGGCGTGGCTCCATATCATGCAGCTCGCGAGTTCTGCAAGGTAAGAAATAATTCATGTTAATTTTATTAATCAATATGTAATTAATTAGGTGAATCGTATATAAGTAGGTAAATTGTTATAAAAAAAAGTGCTTAAAATTTTCCTGGAAGATTGAGTTCTGGCATATCGTAAATCATAGTTAAACCCATTGATACAATAAAATGGCATGCCTTGTTAATTGCAAAACCATAAATATGCGAGTGCACGATATACTAATAATAAATAATGCTCGTGTTGTTTACCACAGAAGGAGAAAGGTGACCTTCCATTCATCCGGAAACAAGATATCAGTGCGTTTATCCCCCTGTTAGTATACAACCAGGAGAACTACACTAACCTACAGGCAGTGTGGGTAGCCAGCTACGATTTGCCTAGTGGCTCCTGTGCCATGCTCTATCGAAACGTTATACGTGCGTCACCGTGCAAGAATCTATTTCCTTTCATATGCGAAAAAGGTTAGCATCATTGCAAGCAATTTTTTGCCTAGTGTTAGTGTTACGTTTTGAACGTAATTTACTCCCTAATGTATGTAGCATATAGCGCGTTATATAATAATATATTATATCACATGAATAGTACATTAATCGTAATACATAGCAGAATTAATCGTAAACGTATTTTCCCTAAGGACGTGTTTCCCCCCTTACTAAAAATTATATTATATTACCAATGTTAATGTGCAATATTTTCGATCGTGTTTCTTGCAGATCCAGCGCTCACCATCAACATATGGGCCGCATATTGGCCGATGATCGTCGCTGTAGTCGCCGCCGTGCTGCTGCTCGTGCTCATCCTCATCTTGGCGTTCTGCTGGTACATCAAGTCTCGCAAGCGTAAGCAGGAGCAGCTGGTGCGGCGCGACAGCATCCGCCGCTCGATCCGCGACGGCAGCCTGCGCAAGAAGGAGGAGAAGAGCGCCGAGAGCGGCGACGCCGAGTTCACGGGCGTCGGCTTCGTCGACGTGCGCGTGCGCATGCCGAACGGCTCGACGACGTCGTCGACCGACAAGCTGCGCACGTCGATGTCGTCGTTCGAGCAGGCCGCCGGCAAGTACTCGACCGATTCGGCACGCAAGGACGCCAAGCACGACTCGTTCGGCAGCAGTGACGAGTTCACTGACGACGAGGAGGTCGCCCAGGCGACCAACAACGCGCTGAAGGGCGAGTCAAGCCAGACGAGCAGCACCGAGCGCGTCTTCCTCAATCTCGACCAGCAGAACGCGCGGCTCGGCCCGCCTGCCGCGGGTCCAATATACGCCAACGGCGAGGCGATTCACCAGTCGTACAAGGACATGGTGAACGCGATGGATCGCAGCTACGACACGCCGTCGACGGACAACACCCCGTCGGCGAAGGGCAAGAGTAAGAGCAGCGCGTCGTCCGACGACGACCTTGGCTACAAGCCACGCCAGCGGCGCTCCTACCAGAACGCGCTCGACAACGAGATGCTACTTAGCGACGAGGACCTCTTGCGGCCCGAGGCGCGCACGCCGAGCCGACGGCCGCAGTACCACCAGGACACGATCCCCGAGGACGCACCCATGCCGCAGCCGCGCGCCCGCAACCCGGACATGGACTTCAAGAGCATCGACAGCCTGCCGTACGACACGCCACTCGCCGACGACCCGCACGGCGGCCGCAACTCGCCGACGAGCATATCGGCGGTGATCGAGAGCATGCGCAAACCGGCGCAGCAGCCGCCGTTCGACCCCTACCAGCGCTACCCGGCCGGCTACAAGCCGCAGCCGGCGCGCTCGTTCGACAACCTGCATCGCAAGCCTGTGCCGCGGCCGCCGCGGCGCTACCCGTCGCCGCGCATCAAGCCGCAGACGTCCTACCGCAACATGGTCGACCAGCTCGCCGACGACGCGCCGGAGAAGCGGTCGGCGGCCGGCGCCAGCGACATCCCGCTCAGCGCCGTACCGTACGGCTTCCGCAGCGGCGGCCCCTACGACGGCACGTCGTCCGTCGTCGACTATATAGACCGGAGCGAGCACGGCAGCCTCGCGTCGCACCCGTACGGCAGCATGGAGCAGATGGACAAGTTAAGCATGTCGACGGACATGGGCACGGAGACGAGCAGCGTCGCACCGAGCAGTGTCACAGCGAGCAGCATCGCACCGAGCAGCGTCGACGGCGATTCGGAGGCGGTGGAGCGGCCGCCTGAGTCGCACTACGAGAACGTGCCCGTCGTGCGCCGCTACCCGAGTCAGGCGCAGAGCATCGCGCCAAGCGAGGCCGTCGAGCAGCTGCCGTCGGTCGACACGGCGTCGAACGTGCTGCTGTCGTCGCCCTACCGCGACGACTCGCCGCCGATGTACACAAACGTCGGCTACGACTCTTCGTCGCAGTCGTCGACGCCGAGGCGCGGCAGCGGCGACAGTGCGAATAAGCCGCAGCCGAAGGAGACGTCGATGTGATGCCTGCCGACGACGATGACGACGACGATGAAGCATCTGTGATGACATTCTAAATCTTAAATCCCGGCGTGCTGCACGACGTGTCCGCGTGCTTACAATGATATTTGCTGATAGGGGTCGCGGCAAGTGAACACGTGCGCTCATGGGCTACGAACGATTTCGTGGCGCTTTCGTTCGTCCATTGCATTCATGTATAAGAGAAAGGGTAATAGTTGGGGAAATCGATGGCAATTAAGTGGTCATTTTACTTTAGCGCAGACGGTTTAGTCTACTCTTATTTAAATGTTTGTGAGATTTGATTTTCCTACACACTAATTTTACCTGTACATATAGAAGGTAGTTGGTTACGTGTCTTTATCTGGCTTTATATTGTTACCAGATAAAGGTCGAGGGGCTGGGCAGCCATTAAAATGAAGAGCGTTAGTACTATTATATACTACTTTTGTCAATATTATAGTTATTATCATTATTATTCAAGCAAGATTTATGCGCGAACACGATTCATACTGTCTTGAGTGTATGACTGTAGGAATATTTTATACCCAACCATGCAATTTTATAATGATGAATTTAAATGACGGACCTGTGAATGAATCGTTAATCCGTCTTCTCATAGTCATTGCTGTAAACATTTATACCGGAGATGTAGGGTCGTTTAGTTTGTATTGCAAGGCGGGTTGCTTCGTTGTGTGGATCAAAATCCTCTATAGCGAAAAGTGATTTATAAAGATGTCATCGTTTTGTGTATTATAATTATGTAGCAAGATGATACCATGTCATCTTTCCATTGTTTGATTTGACATTACCTGACATGTTTTAATTATACAATTTTTATGCTGTAATTTCGTGTTCAATAGTACTATATGGCTCCTCAATATTGTTCTTGTTTGTTTAGAAGTCATGTGGTTATCATTGTTTAGTCGTCATGTGCTATGTGAATATAATTTTTTCACTATTCTATGGCGATTTTTGATGCAACGCCAAATGTCCCGATTCCATGTAATATATTATGCAGCTTCACTACTGCCAATTACAAATGATGATCGAAACAATTAAATCGTTTGTTTGTACCTACAAATGTGATTAATTGTACATTCTTTTTTTCTTCTTTTAATGTTCCGATACCGCTCGAAAACGATTATTATACAGCTATTAAAATAAATATATAGACATAATATGCCCGTGCTATAACTTTATATATATAGTGAGAATGATATAATAAATTTTAGGCGTGTCATATACTCAGCGGAGCTTTGCTTTATATAGACGTAGGTATGCGGAAGACTTTGATTAAACTCATCAGTCAACGCATGCATTACGTACTAATAGTGAAGATTGACGTTTATCGATGTTATGTGGTGAATGCTATACGTCTCTATCGGTTATATTATAACATATATCGAGAGTCGCAGCTAGAGACACAACAAATAGCATTACGTCATCATATCTGCAAGTTAGTTGAATGAGTCGATTAGCGAATGAGGTTATTTACACAAATTCACCTATAGTTCGTGACGCGTGTGTATACAAAGCACCTGCAAGCGTGCTGCAGGTTTAAATAAACAATAGAGAACAAAATATTAAGGTTAACCCACGCGTGGGTTTCGATATACGTAAACTAAATAGCGGATTTCCCCATCCGTTTTGCGGCCGGAGAGCTTTACTCCTCCGTCCTCACACGTCTGTTTCGTTGAAGTCCTCCTCCACCCAGGCGATCACTTTTCCCTCCCAGCCTGGCAGCGCCGCGTCGTCGTCACACACCTCCTCCTTCACCGCACCGAACTCGGGGTCCTGCGACTTGAAGTGGAAGCGAAAGCAGCCCGGACGCACGAACACCGTCTTGAAATCCCGCAGCGTCACGTCGCCGAGCGGCTTCTGAATGACGCACATGAACGGCGTCACCGTCGCGTCAGTGTAGTAGAGAATCTTCGTCGACGTCACCCGCTCCGTCAGCGGCGGACCTGCGTCGAGGCTCCCTAGTAGCGTCGCCATCGACAGTGGCGACCTCTTCGTCGGCACGCGCATCGGCGACGTCGAGCGCGACTCGCGAATCGCTCTCGCTGCCGACGCTAACTCCTGCGTCGGAGGCATCCTGCCCGACGAGGCACCGTCGTTCGTTTTCGTCGACGTTGACGATGGCGCCGACACTGACGCTGCCGCTGCTGCTGCCGCCGCGCGTCTGCTGCTGAGCAGCTCGATGCGTCGGCGGATCTCATCCGGCGGACTGCGCAGGTTTCGCGGTGGCACCGGTGGCGCCCTCTCTGGCAGCCTGTCCAGCAGCTCTTCGCAGACGTTCTCGTAGATGTTGGCGTCGTAGCCTGACGCGGGTTGACGCGCCGCCGACGTAGTGGCCACCAGGGCGGCGATCTTGTCCTCGGCCGCGCGCAGTCTGTCTACGATCGCGGCGACGCTCTGCTCCAACGCGTCGACGGTGCGATGCTGCGGATCGGCGTTCGAAAACCCGAGGCGTAGAGTGCAGATGGCGTCTTTGACGACGCGCAGCTCCTGCAGATGGAGCTGCAGTTGCGGCTGCGTGACGCCATTGTGGAAGTGCAGCGGGGCGCTGTTCCAGCTGCCGGCGCGGCCGCCCGGCTGATTCAGCACGAGCACCTGCGTCCTCAGCGACTTGACGTGCGACTGCAGCGGTCGCATCTGTTCCTCGCTCTCCCTGAGTTTCAGTTTGCTATCCTCGCGCGCCTGGTTAGCGATGGCTAGCTCGCGCGTCGTGTCCTTCAGCTGCGCGCGCTGCGACTGCACGAGCTTGTCGCGCTGAGCTACGTCCCGGCGCAGTGCCGCCACCTGCTGGCTCAGCGCGTCGACGACCTTCGTCCACTCGCTTCGATCCTCCTCGACGTAGCGCTGAGCGAAGCCGAGTCGCTCGACGTCTCGTCTCAGCTCGCCGAACAAGACCTCTTTCTCTGCGAGGCGCGCTTGCAGCTCGCGGTTGCCGCTCTCCAGGTCCGCACACCGCTGATGCGACGTCGACAGCGCGGCGTGCATGCGCTGCGTGTCCACCTGCGCGCACGAAGAAGAAGCGTCGGCCGTCGTCTGCGGTGTGTCCTGCGCGCCGTCGCCCGTGATGAGCAGCGAGCGAAGCTGCACGAGCGCGTGCTGCACGTAGGCGACGTCGTAGAGCATGTCCGCCGTCGTGACGGCGTCGTCAGCTTCACGCTGCGTGCCGTCGCCTTGCTTAGCGGTGCCGTTAGCGAGTGGCTCCAGTGGCGCTCGAGAGCAGACGCCCTTGCGCGACCCGGCGAGCGGAGCCGGCATCTTGAGGCGCACACTGGTCGGCGACAGTTCTCCGGGGCTGTGCCGACTGCCGTTGTAACTCGGCGAGCCGGGCGAACTCTCGCCGTCGACCTCGCCGACTAGTGACCGGTCGTCGATCGTCGCGCAGTGGATGCGCTGCAGCGCCGCGCGGCGTCCGGACAGCGAACCGCCGTCGGCGGAGAGCGACTGCAGGTCGGCGCTGGCACACGACGCGCCCTCTGCGAACGACTGATCGCAGCGGCGCTCGTCGCTCGTCGCCGTCGTCACGCTGTCGGCGTCGCTGTGCGGTGCGTTGTCGTCAGACGGCACGCCCTCGGAGCCGGCGCGCGGCGGCTGACTCCTGGCGGCCTTGATGCTCTGCGGCTTGTAGTGAGCGGCGAGCGCGAGCACGGTGCGCATGATCGCCTTCAGGTTACCGTCGACGATCTCCTTCGACGAGATCTTGTGCATCTTGACGCGCTTCTGCGACATGAACTGCAGCACCTTGTCGACATTCTGCCGCTGCGCTGGTCGCGTCGCCGGGTCCGTGTCGATGTCCAGCACGGGCTCGCCTGAAACAACGACAATGTGACGGTCATGTTGCTGCCGATCGCGACTGTCAATCTCTCTCTCTCTCTCTCTCTCTCTCTCTCTCTCTCTCTCTCTCTCCTCTCCTCCTCCTCCTCCTCCGTCCGTCCGTCCGTCCGTCCGTCCGTCCGTCCGTCCGTCCGTACCGTA
>NW_014577232.1:369438-371523 GCF_000485595.1 Priapulus caudatus
GTACGTTACGTTACGTTCGTCCGTACGTCGTCCGACCGTACGTCGTACGTACTACTCTCTCTCTCTCTCTCTCTCTCTCTCTCTCTCTCTCTCCTCCTCCTCTCTCGCGCGCACGCTACTCTCCCTCCTCTCTCTCTCTCTCTCTCTCTCTCTCTCTCTCTCTCTCTCTCTTTCGCGCGCGCGCGCGCGATCTCCTCCACCTCCGGCCCCTCTATCTTTCTATGTTTCTGTTTTTCTCTCTCTGTCTATCGCCGCCCTCTTTCTCCCCCCTCTCTCTCGCCCTCTCTGTTTGTCTCTTACTTCTCGCCCGCTCGCTCGCTCTCCCACTCCTTTTTTCTCTCTTTAGCGCGCTCTCTCTCTCTCCCGCAATCTTTGAGTGTCTTTATCACTGCTTAGTGTACTCTCTCTCTCCCTCTTGCGCTCACTTTCCGCTGTGATATCCGGCGCTTTCCACCTCCGCCAGAGTGAAATCTCAGCTATTACGCAAAACCAGCTTTCTCGTGCCCTCGTGATCAACAGCGATGCGTGCGTGCGTGCATGTGTGCGTGCGCGCGAACGTGTGTGTAAATGCACGGTATGAGTATTTGTTAAAATTCGGTAGAGGTAAAATGAAAGTGCGCCAGTGGCGGCGTGGCGGCAGTTATAAGCGCCATAATCCGGCTAGCGCCTACATGGGAAGGCTGCGATTCGGTCTAAGTTTACTTTGCAATTAACAAGACAGGATAGTCAAGGAAAACCTGACGATATCGGGGAGACGTAGCACAAAGAGCGTCGTGTAGTTTAGATAGATTTTACTACGCGCATTAGCTTCGAACAAAGAGTGATTGAACGCGGACTGCTTGACTGCCTGTAATGGCAAATGTCAGCAAAAAGGATAAAGATCCTATTATAGCGTCAAGCCTCGGCAGCCAGATGGTGAGACATTTACACCGAGAAAGGAATGTTAAACTGAACAAATACGCAAACAAACGAAATGCAAACCCAAAGACTCATGCGAGAGAGTTTGGTCATTGAAGCGCACTATGATTCAGCTAGGAATTACGTGACCGTTGAATGACGGTATTGGAAGCTTGAGTTAGACGCTTAACTACGTTGCGGCTGCTCGATCAAACTTTCACATTCTTCGCAACATAAAATCCATTCACGTCAAAAGCTACCCGTTTTCAATGTGAACAAATGAATGGCAGAATAGGCTGGATAACGGAGGTGTGCATGCATCATGGCTATCGAACGATTTTTTTACGCTAGTTACCGCGGAACCGCCATACTCTCCAACTGTCTAACAAACAGAATAAATTGGTAAAAAAACTAATTCGTGAGTAAACACTGAGTCATACCAGCTATCACTTCGACCAGATGCGCCAGCGCGACACCGCTGCACATGTCCGTCCGCAGGTCGCACACCTGCCGAGAACTCTCGTGTTTTCGTAGCTGCGAGTTGACCCAGGTGAGGTAGGCTTGAAGCTGCTGCGTCCACTCGCCCCACGAGTGCGAGGTGTCGCTAGCCGCCGACACACATGTCTTATCCGGCTTCATTGCTGCTACCGTATCCAGAGCCGCGTCTCTATTCACGTGAGGATCACCAGGAATCCGAAGTTAGTCGCAGCATAGCAGCTTTCTGCAATGCGACTCTTGTCGCCACCTGTCAGCACGTTCTTTAATTAGATGTATGTTCGTGCGTACTGGCGCGCGTGTGCGGCTAAACACAGCGCCGTATCATGAATTGATGTAAATCTTTTTTCATACATTTCCTGATATGTGACTGTCGTTCCAACATCGTAGTCCCGTGCACACACGATCTGCAAACAATAAACGAATCACGCGTTAGTGTAATGATGAATAGAAGAATGAATCATAATAACGAGCAGAAACAGTGCGGTGATTAACCTCTATTGAGCGCGTGTAGAGATAATGATATAATGATCAAATGACGTTGTTTTAATTATCAGTCAGTTACACAATGCATGATGTACACACACACACACACACACACACACACACACACACACACACACACACACACGCACGCACGCACGCACGCACGCACGCACGCACGCACGCACGCACAAGCACACACACACGCGT
>NW_014577232.1:371548-376526 GCF_000485595.1 Priapulus caudatus
AGGAGATTTAGTTAAGCGCAGGAAGCAGAAAGCTGCAATGGTAAAGCGACAGGCAACGATTTAGTAACGCAGGAAGCAGAAACTGCGATGGTAAAGCGATAGGCAACTATTTAGTAACGCAGGAAGCAAAAGCTGCAATGGTAAAGCGACAGGGCAACGATTTAGTATCACAGGAAGGCAGAAAGCTGCGATAGTAAAGCGATAGCAAGATTTAGTACACAGAAAGCAGAAGCTGCGATGGTAAAAGCGATAGGTAACGATTTAGTAACGGCAGGAAGCAGAAAGCTGCGATGGTAAGCGACAGGCAACTATTTAGTAACGCAGGAAGCAGAAAGCTGCGATGGTAAGCGATAGGCAAGATTTAGTATCAACAGGAATCAGAAAGCTGCAATAGTAAAGCGATAGCAAGATTAGTATCACAGAAAGCAGAAAGCTGCGATGGTAAAGCGATAGGCAACTATTTAGTAACGCAGGAGCAGAAAGCTCGATGGTAAAGCGACAGGCAACTATTTAGTAACGCAGGAAGCAGAAAGCTGCGATGGTAAAGCGATAGGCAACGATTTAGTATCACAGGAATCAGAAAGCTGCGATGGTAAAGCGATAGGCCCGATTTAGTAACGCAAGGAAGCAGAAAAGGCTGCAATGGTAAAGCAATAGGCAACGATTTAGTATCACAGGAATCAGAAAGCTGCGATGGTAAAGCGATAGGCAACGATTTGGATATACTAGCCAGCTTTCTCGGTCATGATATAAGAGTACATACTGCATTCTACCGACTGCCCCTTGATGTCATGCAGATTGCTCTGGTTTCTAATTGGCTTTTAGCCTTATGGCAACCGAAAAAGGTCACGTTGCTGAATGTGCTGGAAAGGGGCTGAGTGAAATAAGTATAGATGCGAATGATGAGGTTGAGTTGGAGGATGATTGTGGTGACTCTGATAGTGACATTGAAGACACAAACAATGAAAGAGTATTTCAACAAGAGAAAGGTGCCTGTCACTCAGACAGAACACATACCAATACAGAGAGAAAGCGGAATAAAAAGAAAGTTGTTTTCAAGAAATTGACAACCTTTGAGAAGGATGCTGTAAGCATGCAGGCATTTTGCTTCATCTATTATAAACAAAAAATTGCCAAGTAAGCAGTCTATTGTCACATTCTTGTTTCTTCACAATAGATAGATTATGGACAAATGTAAAAGATCACATTAGAAATAATTATCTTAAGTGGTGCGTAGGTTTGCCACTTTAAAAATGTTTTTGTTGGTTATACATTCATTGGTTAGTAATCACCTCTAATCCTAAATTATTAGAATCCTTATTATCCTGCACCATTAGTAAAAAATCTTAAGAGTGCTACCTGCAATACTAACAGTGTAACTGTTTGAGCATGGTGCGTTTTTAATACCATGCAATCGAGTCCTAACTGATTTAGCATATCATTTCTACTTCAGTTACTTGCGGTGCGGTCTATACAAACAAAAATGTGAAGTGTTGTGAATAGAATATAATGATGGTTTTCTGTATGATACTTGAATATTTATTTGCCAAAGTCCAGTTCAGAATTGTTTGCATGATACTATGGTATCTAGCTGTGAAGTTGCAGTTTTTCTATTTAAAATCCAGTATTTTTTTAGCTGTGTGGTTGTAGAATATCTAGTTGTTAGAGTGAAAATTGTCACTTTGAGCGTAAGCGTAATCTGTTTGATTTCTATATAGTTAATTGCCACGTTGCAGTACATCAATGTGAGCAAAATGTGTTTTTTTTGCATGATAATAGAGTATAATTATTAGAGAGAAACTTAGCTGATACTCGAATACTTGGTTGTCAATGTGAAGTTTCTCAATAAAAATTGTACATTAGTGAAGTATCTATAGCAACCAAAATACAGTTTCTCGATTTATATTGCAATTGTTCTTTTTAAAAATAAAAACGTAATAAGCAACGTATTGTAAATAGTTTCATATGTGGTCGTTGCATGATTTGCAGAAAAGTTTCTAGTAAGGAAGACAGGGCGTATTAACTTCAAATTCACAGTACATTGTAGCATAATTGTACACTTCATATAGCTATTCCCCAGTCAGCAGAAAATGGAGATCTATTCCCACTTGAGATTTATATGTCCCAGTTGGTTGATAAAATGCGTTGGAATGTGTGTCCCCGGCCATAACACTAGTGTCTCCAGTCGTAACACTAGTGTCCCCGATCATAACACTAGTGTCCCCAGTCATAACACTAGTGTCCCCGATCATAACACTAGTGTCCCCGATCATAACACTAGTGTCCCCGATCATAACACTAGTGTCCCCGGTCATAACACTAGTGTCCCCGATCATAACACTAGTGTCCCCGGTCATAACACTAGTGTCCCCGATCATAACACTAGTGTCCCCGATCATAACACTAGTGTGACCCCGGTCGTAACACGATAGTGTGACCCCGGTCATAACACTAGTGTGTCCTCACTTCTTAGGTAAAAAACGCGAATGCTATATGTACTTAAATATAATTTTTTTTATCCAGCAATGCTCAAAGGGGTATCAATATTTTACTCTGAAAATATTATGCACCTACTGTAAATTATTAATGCCAGTCCCAGTTAGTAGTTACAGACGATTGTCCCCACTTGACACACAGAACAAGTATGTGTGTGTGTGTGTGTGTGTGTGTGTGTGTGTGTGTGTGTGTGTGTGTGTGTGTGTGTGTGTGTGTGTGTGTGTGTGTGTGTGTGGTGTGTGCGTGTGTGTGTGTGTGTGTGCGGATGTGTGTGTGTGTGTGTGTCGCGTGCGCTGCGTGCGTGTGCGTGCGTGCGTGTGTGTGTGTGTGTGTGTGTGTGTGTGTGTGTGTGTGTGTGTGTTGTCACACACACACACACACACACACACACACACACACACACACACACACACACACACACACACACACACACACACATACACACATATATATATATATATATATATATATATATATGCTATAGTAGACAAGGGCATTGAGCTGCAGGTGAGTTTAAGCATATTTAATGAGTTTACCCGCTGGAAAGTTTCATAAGCGTGTTATCTGACGGAAATACCAGTTTTTGGTAAGCTACATTTGCATAATTCAACCGTTTCCTGCACAGGCTCGAAAAACCATAATTCGCAGCGACGCGTACAGGTTTTTACGTTTCCTGTGTGGATTTTTTCCTCCCGAAAGAGCACACAATCATATTTATTGCCCACGACAATGTGGAGCGAAATTGGGCTGAGGCTAATGGACGGCATGGCCACTTCATAGTGTTAACACCTATCGCATTGTCTCATGCCAGCTCGCGTGGATTAAGGGCATATCCTCTCACTGTGTTTCGCAGACGAAGCGAGAATGGCCCGTTCCACTGCAGAATAGCAGCCCTGTAATTACCCGGTGCGAATCACCATATATTACCCTAAGGACGGGTGTATCCGGAGAGGTGGCCCGAAACAGAGTCGCGTTTACAGTTGGAGAGCCTGTAATATAGGAGTAGAGACAAAACGTCCGTTCTCGACGGTCTGAACGACGTTCATTCTTCCGATTATGTATATTTGCGAAAAAAATACGGTGGCATTCTAGTACACTGATTACAAAGCTTCTCGAACGGTGTGATCCCGACGCGTTACCTATTAAACACAAGAAGCAAGTGGCAACGAATGCGCAAAGCGAGACGGAAAGCTGTATTATAAACTAGTTTCGTGTAATTACCTGTTAGCGAGCGATTTCAGCAGGTACACGCGTATGTGCCTATAGATGCTGGATGGCTCGGTTTTTAAACATACTATATCATACACGGGTACTATAAAGTTGGTTTGACTTAGATTGACGCAGAATAGTCGTGGGGTATGGGCGTGGCGACTGCGCCATTAAGCGATACTGGGTGTAGATGACAGAACACCAGACTTTTGTGAGAAAGAATTTGCGTGAGCTCCTTTCATGTGTTATTTTATTGCGCTAACATCTTAACCATGTACCTCACAAGATGTTCTACAGACGCCTAGCTGTCTAAACGTGGCTGTACACAACAGGCAGATCCAGCGCTGATGCATTCATACGAACAATGCGATGCAATAGATTACTAGACTATAGAATTCTGAGACCAAAATACAATAGCGCATACATTCGCGCAGAGACGTAAAACTCACGCAACGCTACATGTATCCATTGCCTTGTATGACAGCGCGGAAGAATGTAATAAAACAGGTGGCGCCTTACCTAAGAAAACCCCATGTATGTACATATTGATTCAAACTGACAGCGAATTGCTTCAGTTTCTTCAGTTCCTACAAAAAGGAAGCGAGCTATATATTTTACGAATGCTAATGTTCAAGCTCTAGTACGATGAGGTCACGAGTGACGCTCGCCATTTTTGCCAACACCTGTGCGTTATTGGCGCAAAAGATAATTTCACGGCGTAGTGCACCCGACAGTGTGGCGACAATCGTTGGGTGGGAATGTCCCAGTTAGTGGATAAACTGTCTCCTCATGTTAATTGTCACCCATTACGTTGCAGTAACTAATGTTACGATGAGCGCATCAATTTACGTAACAATTTATAAGCATTGATACTCTCTTGATGCCAGCGATGAATTACAATGGCGCCCCAGTATCCTGGTTTCAAACACTCGTTCAAGAGCGCATGCATCCATTTCATATTGCCCGTGCTACCGACACTGTAGTGTAGCTATACAGGTACCTTTGCAACCGACCACCTGCCAAGGTTGCAGTCCAGAATACAAGGTGGGCAGCGGTACTCCAGCTGCACTTATATATATATATATATATATATATATATATATATATATATATACTATATATACGAATAGAAAATCCATTGTATGAATACTGAAAAAATGCGACTGAGAACGACTAACTTAAGTATGTCATAAAACGCACACAGACACTCGTATTATCTTATATTTTATTGCACACACGCATGCACACACACACAAACACGCGCACACTATGC
>NW_014577232.1:376541-384148 GCF_000485595.1 Priapulus caudatus
TATATATATACACCTATTAGTATATATATATATATATATATATATAATATATATATACATACATATATCCTACATATGTATATATACAACTATGTGAGTGTGTGTGTGTGTGTGTGTGTGTGTGTGTGTGTGTGTTTGCTGTGTGGTGTTTGTGTGTGTGCCGTGCGATTTGCGTGTTGCGTCGCCGTGCGTGCGTGTGTGTGTGCGGGCCGACGCTACCCACCTGCGGCTCACGTGTGCGTGTGTGGTGCGCGACCTTACGGGGGTTGCGCGCGACTTTACGCGTACGCGTACGCCGTTGACTTGTCCGTGGGACGTGTATGGTGTTAGCACTCATTGTACGTTGGGCCGCTGCGCGGGTCGTACGCGACTCATCGTTGCGCATGTACCGGCCGCTGTTGCGTTCGATCCAGACCGAACGTGGGGTTGTCGTGTTTGAAAAGCTCGCGAGTCACGATGCTAAATGAATTTCGTTCTTCGGGAGGATTATGATGATTAATTCGTACCAACTATTTATTGGTTTTGGCAGGAGTCTCGTTGTGTAGACATTCGACGCCAAGCCGTTAAGTTACGCACGGATTGGGTTGTTTGAATAGGGTCAACATAGTAATATGTCGCACTATGCTGTGTTGATTATCCATATAGCGAATATTTTAGATAATAAAACCAATAATACTAATGGGTGAGATGTGGGAATTTGATATCTGATATATAGATAGCGTCTCGGATAGAAGACCCCATGATATTCCGGTCAGCTGGCGTTTCGCCACTACTTAGGGGTATTAACGATACACTACATCTCTGTGCAACGAATGTTTTGACGTGACCCATTCTGACTAATATTTATTAATGTATATCTCGACACTCAAAATATATTACAACACAGACAGGTATTTACCAATACGTTGGCTTAATTACCCGACTATTATGTCGATTACGTATTAGTTTATCTTTGATTGATTCAATATTCGTATATATAGCTATTACTCGGGCCCATTATTAGTTCTAATTATAAACTATATTCGTAGAACAATCCTGCGATAGTTTACTTGGTTTGGTGCTATAGATACTTCACTACCTACCATCCAAGCTACACATGCCTACAATGTTTGTGTGTGCTTGGTTTATGGCAGATCCTCAATAATTTTGGCTCAAAAGATCAAGTATATACGAGATCTATTGATGCTACTTTCTATTTAACCATTTGTGTAACTATACCAACAACAAAAGATAGTGTGTCATTTTCCGGTGTAATTACATAAAGTATGCCATGCCTAAGTGTTCTCGTCTGTAGCGATAAAAATAACGTCTTCATGACCATTTGCTATTACGATATAGCAAAACATTCCCTATATGCTAATAAGACAAATACACTAGACAAATATCACATGCGGACTGAGAATCGACTTGACTTATACGTTATGCGATACGTATATTTCGCACACAGGCACTAGTATTTACTATACTATATTTTAATAAGTTGACCACACACAGTCCAAACAGATTTTAATCTCCGACCATTCACACACCAAACCCACGGGCTTCACAAAAATGCTACACAACAACACACGATACACACACACACCGAACACACACACACACAATTTTCACTACCACACGTCCGCACACATTCACACACCACACCAAACACCATATCACACAGCACATCACACACATCACACCCATCACAAACACGCCGCCACACATGCACCAACACACACACACACAACACACACGCGACAACACTAAACAACACAAGCACAACACAACACACATACCACACTTCAGTGGATTACTGCAATAGATACAGATAATAGATATATATATTTTGTACAACAACTTATTATCCTCCAGTTTGACTTTATTTGCTACCTTAGATGCTAGGTAAGTAGCGGCAGACGAGAATATTCTTGGAGGTCTCAAATCGTGGACTCTGTATGCAATGTAAACTAATGTCTTGAGTGATTCAGCTTATACCAGAAAGCTACACGATTCCACTTCGTGATCGTAGACCGATTCTTATTATATTCAACTAACTGCTAATCATTTTTGGAATTTTGTATATAGACCGCAACCGCAGGTTAACTGAAGAAGGTTAAAATATAGATATGTATTCGAGTATTTATACGCTTTTTTAGAACTCGATTGGCCGACTGGTTATTTATAAAATACGGCATACCTATAATAACTGCTGCGATGACCACGCATATTTAGTATGGGTAACAACTGCGTTAGCCGTTATGGTCGTGGAGATCACAGAGGACATAGCATCTTGATCGAGCGATCTCGGCGTCAATACACAATTCAGCTCTATTGTTGTTACTACACTTCGCGAAGAGATCTTCGTATATTTCTGATGACATGATTTGACAATAGATCGGCTTAACTTTGAATGAGATTAAGTCGGAGTAGAGAGAGTGATGTATACTAAGCCAATGATGTGATAACCAAACCAAAAACATAGTGTGTTTTAATAGATTCGGCCAACAAAAGAAACCCTCGCTAAATCCACGCGCCGTATTCACCCCACTTAGGGATATTATTTCTAATGTGATCCTTTTACATTTGTCCATAATCTTATCTTATTTTGGTGAAGAAACAAAGAAATGTGACAATAGACTGCGGGCTGTTTAATTTTGATTGTTCGTGTTTGTCATCTTAAAACAATAGGCACACATATGAATGATAGATCCAAGAATATGCGCTGCATCGCTAGATTACGGCAATCCTTCTCTACGCACGATATGCACTAACGGGTGTGTAATTAATTTAATTATTTAGGGGATTAAAGTATATCGAGGAGAACTTTTCTTTATTCCGCCTTATTTTACTTCAATTCGCTGTTGCGTCGTTCGCGTTCGATCTGCCGATTTAGTGCATTACAGTCGGCAAGTGTCTACGTGTGCGCATGTCGTTGCTGAGTGCTGTTCACGGCCGTAGCATAGCCGCGAACACCGTTTCTCGCTTGTCTGAGAAGTTAGCTCTTCCTTGTGGTTAATCGAGATGTACTTGGCATGCTAGCTCCGCGACTAATCTCAGTGAGAACGATGCCGATCTTCAAGCGGCCTAAGCACACAATTGCACACGATTTGTTTCGCCATTCGCTCAGTGCTGGAAACGCCTGTCAAAGCTCTTTCTATTCTTCGCGCCTACCTTACGTTGCTTTAACTCGTATTACCACGTTTCCGCAGGCGGGATAGATGGCCCTTCTTGCCATCGGTCGCTCTCACTGCTTTTCCGACGAGGCGCAGTCTCGTCGCTTCCTGCGTCCGGCGGCACTCGTTGACGCTGATGGACGCTTGGTTGTTCTCAATCAATACTCGCTGACTTATAAAAGTATGCTCCGTCACGTATACGCTTACGTTGACATATGAAACGTATGTTCGTCCGCAGAGCGCGATGTCAAGCTGCACATTGCCAGTGCAAAATCATGTTGTACTTCATCGGCGGGCCGGCAGTTCAACGTCGCCGTGTCTCACGCTCGCATCATGGCAAGCACATAGATACAGACATATATATAGATACGGGCCGTTGCTGGACAATCCCTATTTTCTCGGTTGCACATACAGGGCTGAAGAAGCCTCGCATATTTATAAAAAGCTCGCTCGACGTAGAGCAATCCTCGTCAGTGGACATTCAAGGGGCAGTCGGGGTAGAATGACAGGATCGTCACTACATCTAATATCACTGACCGAGAATGCTGGCTAGCTATATCCAATCGTTGCTACTCGCTTTACCATCGGCTAGGCGCAATCTAATTCTGCATTCCTGTGGATACTAAATTCGTTGCTAGTGCTTTGACGCCATCTTCAGGCTTCTGATTTCTCACATTAGCGCTCTGGCACTGGCAGGCGGTCTGCCTATCGCTTTATCCATCTCGCATGCTTTCCTTCGGTCTCGAACATGGCTGTAGCGCGTACTATCAAGAATAGCGTGTCGCTATGTCAAGCTCTAGCAACAGGACTGCGCAGCTTATGCTGTGCGTCCAGAGTCGCTTAGGCGTTTCAGCTGAAATGTTTGCCGTGTCGTTATATCATCAGCCTTGCTATGCATGAACGACATGTACCAGTGGCATTCCTTAGCGTTACGTAATAGACTCAGTTGCCTACGCTTTACCATCGCAGCTTTCTCGCTTCTCTGCTGACTACTAAATCTTGGCCTTCGCTTTACTAGATTAGCAACGCTTCTGATTCCTGTGATACTAAATCGGTTGCCCTATCGCGTTTACCATCGCAGCTTTCGTGGCTTCCTGCGTTACTAAATAGTTGCCTGTCGCTCGTTATTCCATCGCGCATATACTGCTTCCCTGCGCCCTTACCTAAATATCGTTTAGGCCCTATCGCCTTTACGCACTGCTGTCTTTGCTTATTCTCGGCTATTCTTTTTTATCTGTCTTTTTATATCTGATGAATGTAGCTAAATCTTGCGTGCCTTCGGCGCTGCTAACCTTATCAGACAAAGCTTTACTGTCTCTCTTCGCTCTGTTGCTTGGCTACAATCGTTCGCCTCGCTGTGTCGTACCTATTTATCCATTGGCAGATCTGTTTTGTTCTCCTTCGCTCATTTTTGCTAGTGCCTCCGGAATTACTACAAGATCAGTGTAACTCATCCTATCGACTTCCATCGCAGCTTTTGCTTCCTGCGTTACTAAACCCTCTCGCGCGCCCCTGTTTCCGCCTCTCGATTTCGCTGCGTTTACCCTATGGTGTGACATGCTTTTCATCTAGCTTCATCGCCCTCGGTATCAGCTCATAATCGCGCTATTGCGCGGCTGTTCTCGCTCTATTCGTACCATCGCCCAGCTTTCTGCTTTCTGTGTGTACTAAATGCGGTTGCTATCGCTTCTACCATCGCATGCCGTCACTTCTCGATGCTATCCTGCTGATACAGACTAGACAAATTATTTCGGATACGCTTGATTTGGATTGTCTGGCTCAACAGTCCTACTCGCGTTTACCATTCACAGAGCTTTCTGCTGTCCTGCTGATACTAATTCTTGCTTTTTTGCTTATGACCATCACTCGTGCTGTATACATTAGTTTCTCCACTGGTGATTCTGACTCTTAATTAATATTTTGGGTTGCCTTAGGTCAGGTCGTGTTTGCTCCATATATCAGTCAGCTTTCGCTGTGCTTCGTCTCACTGTGTTTACTAATGTCCGTGCGTTGATTCGATTCAGACATTCTTCGCCACGCTTAGTTTACTCGCAATATTCAGCCAGACTTGTCTACGCCATATTACTTATGCCGTCGCGATTAGCAGCTTAGAAGCATGGGTTGATAAAGCACCACGATGATAATCGCAAGATCTGTGTTGGCACAACTTGTCGTGCATGCTATGACTCTTGCTCGTATTTCTCTAGGCAAGCTGTGTAATTCTAAACCGGTCAGTACAGCTCGAGTCAGCGCTCTTCACCATCAACAGAGAAAGCTCTCTAAGGCTATTTTCTTGATAACTTATAGACGATACTCATGGTGGGTTCGCAGCTTCTTTACCCTCGAATCCAGCGAACTCTGGCTTCCGGTCGGTGAGTACAGGTAGTAGCTTTCGATTGGGGCTCGCAATATGGAATGAAATGGAAATAGCACCACATGGCATGGCAAATGAATGACTGTCTTCACACACACACACACACACACACACACACACACACACACACACACACACACACACACACACACACACACAACCACACATATACGCATGCATATGGTTATATATTTCTACAATAACTCGTGATTTATTTGCGTATGCCAGAGAGCGAGGGAAAGTTCTCATGCTCTCATATGAGTAGGCCTACAAAGCTCACGTTGTGCGTGACCGTATTTATGAATACTGCAGTATTAGAGTAAAAATAAAGTATTCGAGTTATACGCGGCAATAATTATAATAACTGCTGGAAGCCGATATTATAGGGACTTACCGTTATGGCGGAAAACAGGACAGGTCGCGTCTCGCAACACAACAGCTCTATTGTGTTCGTCGAAATCTTCGTATATTCTATGACATTTGAACATTAGTCGGCAATGATGAGATTAAGATTCCGTAGGAAATGTTTCAGGTTTAGCCACAAAGAACCTGCCAATCCACGCGCTTTCACCACGGCTGTTGATTGCCTGCCAACAATAGCACACAGTGAATATGTAGATATGCACGTAGACGATATACGCACGTATGCTACTTGATAAACTTATTAGGTTAGTATATGGACGTATTTACTTCAATCGCTGTGCGTTGTCATTGGGACATCATCGCGGCAATCGTCTCACGTGGACCTGCGACTGCTGTTCACGCGTGTGCGACACGTCACGCCGCGAGGCTGAACAACGGGCACGCGAATATCACTGAACGAGCGTTAGCGGTAGCACACATGCAACGTTTGTCGTGTCGGCTGGACGCGTAAGCTTCTTCGCGCCACTCGTGACGGACGTGGGTATGGTTTGCATCGGTCGCTCTCACTGCTTTTCCGACGAGGCGCAGTCCGTCGCTTCTGCGTCCGGGCACGTTGACGCTGATGTGACGCTGGTGTCTCATCAATACTCGCTGACTATAAACGTATGTCCGCACGTATACGTACGTTGACTATGAACGTATGTTCGTCCGCAAGGATGTCAGTGACATTGCCATGCAAAACATGTTGTCTTCATCGGCGGCGGCAGTTAAGTGCGCACGCGTGCAGCACTGTAGACGCCTTTATGTGGCCGTTGCGGCAATCATCTACCTGTATATAGGTAGCTGCTAGCTGAGTCGCAACACGCGAACAATCCGGCCTTTATGCCACCAACCGGCGCGGGCGAAACTAGACTGTCAACCGTCGATAGACTGTCGCTGCAACAGCAACAGACGCGATGGCAGAGCGCTAGGCGTGCCAAACAGTTTATGCTAACGAAGAAGGAAGGGGAGCGGGCGGGTATTAGAATACGTTTATTGGCGGTGCTTTTTGATCCGCTACTTTTACTCACTACTATATCGAAATGCGTGGCGAACAAAACAAATCTCGCTCGCGGCCGTTATATTTCTGGGGAGGTTCTCGCCAGCGGAATATTTACAGACGGTAAACTCAGTTTCCGTTCATTTCTGCGCCTGGTAATTTCATAATGATAGACGCCATGCATGCGGTTTACGTGTCAACGATGATAACGAGACAATATGCACGCTATTTTGGAGTTGTCTGTTCAACAGTAGTATGTATATCACGCTGCTTATCATTTGGTTATATGTGTCTACATTGCTTGTATAAGTACATGGTGCGTGATCATTCAGACATTCCTTCACGCTAGTTTGAATTTCAATTGACCAATACTATGGTCGATGCAGTGAAGCAGATAAACAAGAAATAATCAAATTGTGTGGAAATCCTCGTAGATTTCTGCGTATTTAGCAAGCTGTATCCGCAGACACAGACGCAAAAAAGATTAATAGGTATATGTGGATGGGTGGATAGATAGATGAATGGATAGATGGATGGATGGATGGATGGATGGATGGATGGATGGATGGATGGATGGATGGATGGATGGATGGATGGATGGATGGATGGATGGAGTGGAGTGGGTGGTAGGTGGAGTGGTATAGGATGGATGGATGGTATGGAGTGGATGGATAGG
>NW_014577232.1:384384-388354 GCF_000485595.1 Priapulus caudatus
GCCAGATCCTGAGCGTGAGTAGACCAAGCGGGCCACGTCTATGCGCTATACGGACCTGGCGTTGAGTACACCATCACATGTGGGCGTGATGTAACGTGCACCATCCATAGGCGTGAGTGGCACCACGTGAGTGAATGAACCGTCATTGACCCTGGTCGTGAGTGCAGCAAGCACATTGGTGTGGAACCCATGTGCACCAGTATGCATCCCATCCATCCATGCAGTGCGTGAGCAGCTATACGCGTAGGCGTTGATGGTGCACGCCTGTGACCAGTCCCATCCATCTCATCCATCCATCATAGCCATCCCATCCATGGCCATCCCATGCCATCCTCCATGGACCATCCATCCCCATCCATGGCCCATCCATCCATCCATGCCATATGCGCGGATGGATGGATGGATTTTGAGTGGGTAGGCGGGTGGTTACACGCACACACGCACCCGCGTAGGCATACATTATATTGAATGACCGATGTTTGTTTTATAACGCCACCTCGGCTAACTACAATCGATGCAACACAAAATCATTACTTTCCTAATGATTTACCATTGATGATAAATATAAGCGTAACGATCACACTCGTGTTCCTACGTGCCAAACGCTCTATCAACAAAAGATTCGGCATGGCGAGTTCAGAGGCACCAATGTTTTTCACTAATCACATCACATTTAACGTGAAACAGAAGCTAACTCGGGTTGGACCCTTCAAAAATCCAGCCACGACAAAACCGGGTCTTTACTCTACCTTACACTTTACTTACTCTACCTCCGAAATCCACGCAGCAAAATTCCTCTATCCGCGAATTTGTCGCTCGTTGCACGGTTTCAGTCCACCTGCTTATCGTCAGGGTTTTTTTCTCCATCGTGCGCACAGGTACAGGCAGCATTAGGAAGCGTCGATGACGTGTTATCCCGAAGGCGATGAGATGCGCACGAATCGAAGCATATGCACGTCGGCATTAATTAATTATAAGCCGTCATAAATCCGAGTGCGATGCTGCTGGCCGGCAGCTGCGGCAGCATAACCTCTGATTCATCAGGCGAACAACGAAAAAACCCGGGGCAAACCATGTAAAGCCATCATCATGCAGTGTGCTTCTCGGTACGCATCAGTGCATGCGCACCGTTACAGATGCTAATAAGTGTCTCTAACACGAACCTCGTAGTAAGCTCTCCTTACCTGAAAAACCTCTAACAGCAATGTATCGACGACACCTTAACCCGGTTTAACAATTTGAAAGCTATTCCCCCCTGTGGATTCCGCCCGTCTCTATACAATGACTTTTCTGAGACAAGCCAGGTTAATAACCCTAAAAAATAAGCGCCACTACCCTTAATTCGCTTAGTATCGCGTATATAATAATTAGAATAAGGGCCTATTGATAAATAATATAAATACAATCTTAATGCTGAAACTCGGTCATCTTTTCACAAAATGCGAAATATCAGGACGATAGAATCATTTGGAATCAATTAAAGACCTGATATGCGCAACAGACAAAAGCTATACTGCATGTTTACGGTGACGCAGCGGGAAACCAGTCAGACTTTAAGAATGCTTTGGAATTCCGATGTCTTACGACAACTATCGTGAATATTCGAGAGAGGTTGGAGTGAACAGCCTATTAACTCAATCCATATAGTTAGATATCCCGGTTGAATAACCCCCATTAGAACATACCCCTCTCGCTTTATATAGTTGTCTGAAACACACACTGGCCATGCTGTGGGTCTAATAGCTATGGGAAGGGGAGGACATATTTGAGCCCGTAGACTAGCTCGAAAGCCTGAAATTTAGATGAATGTATATCTGTAAAGTACTGTGAGCAAACGTGAGTAATACTGCCCGGTAAACCTTCACGAGAGCTAGCAAATTACTATTTCACATATTCAATATTTGTCAACTTTGCAGAAACTCTGATGTTCATTTCTGGTTTGTGCGTATTTGCCCCATGTCCTCTAGCGATAAAAGTCCCCCCAATTGACAAAACGGTAGAAGAGCCCCATATTGAATATAGAATGCGTTTGTTCTATTATAGAATTTCGATGTGCTATGATATCTACCAATCCCAAATTAAAAACGTCCGAATCGTTTTCAAAAAAACTCATGGCTCAAATAACTTACCGAACACCACCGGGCGGAGGCCAAACGGATGAACTGACCGGTGTACGGGCGGACCGACACATGAACGGATATACGGACAGAGCGTGCGAACAAACACTCCCACGGACAATAGTGATATATATATATATATATATATATATATATATATATATATATATATATATATATATATATATATATATATATATATATATATATATATATCCAAATTCCCATATGACAGACCCATGCATTCTCAACGCAACCCCCCGAGTTGGGATGGTTTTACGTTGATAATCTATGCAGAGCATGTTACAGGTGGTTAGGCCGAGAGGTCTCTACCCCCGCAGGCAGTAGTCCGGGTCAATAGGCTATAGATGGGCTAGGAGTTTGGTGAGCTTATGTATTCAAACACCTCCAAATATATGCTGGCTTCATCGGTTTGACGATTTTTTATTGTGCATATCTCTCACTGTTGCAACCGTGGACTTTGATACCATATACGTCTCACAATTTTAGGCTAACAGTGCAAACACAAAACTGCCATTTAACCGCCAGACCTCGTTTGTAAACCGCAGTCATGCATTAACGTATGCGGTTACCTGAGATGCCTCGGTGGCCCAGTGGTTAGGCCACGTACATTGTCCACCTCTCACTCCGAAGGCTGTGAGTTCAAACCCCGGCCGGTGCAGTGAATTTTCTCAAGGTGTAAAATCCTGGCTCTCAACATTGGAGACGGAGACTGTGAATCTCCGGATGACCACGTAATATGGCGGTCCCGCCTCCAGTAATAGTACTAAGGCTTTTAGACTGTGAGGAGCTTGCTAGCTCATGTTGTATGTTACAAAATGTACCGTCTTTAAATTAATAAAATATTATATCATTATTATGTACGTAACATGCATTAAATATGCCACGAACCTAATTTGCCTTACTTATATATAAAGGCGTAGACACACGCCATGCAGATATAGGCGAAATTTTAGCAGGCGTGATGTGACGCTCTGGCTGTAAGTGGACACCTACTGTAGCGGGTTTATTCAACAGCGAGATCGCTTAGAAACACAATCGACCTTTGGTCAGTCGGTAATCGCGGTAAACTAACTTCCGCTAATGTTCGCCACGCGATAGGAAGACGTGAAGAAAACGACGTGGTGCGCGTCTCAAGAAAAACAGAGGATGTATAACTTAGCGTGCAGATAATCGGCAAATAAAGCGGTTCGTGCAAATTTATTGTAGCCTTATTACACGCATATAGTAGGCCTACGCTGTCAATGCGTAATCACAGAGAATTTAGTTGGAATATAACCAGTGGGATCAATACTACTCTAGAATGCAGTCTCTGCGCGGTGTCACACATAGATACGATGAAAGCCTCAACATTCACCACACAACAGAAATGGATGAAATTATCGGGTTACTCTCTGGGTTTTGCATATTTTCCGCATTAATTTATGCCAGGTCTGACTTAACCTGTATAATACCAGTCGTCATGTTACGCTTGGCTGCGCTCGCTACACTGACTGAGTAGCGATGGTAGTACTCTGGTGAGTAGGCCCTAGCGGCCGTTACGAGCAGGAGCGGTAATCATTAACGTTAGGTCTGACTGCATATTAGTGAATTCAAGTGCAAAGTAGGATTAATATTTCGCCGGATTAGCGTTAAAGTGCAACAAAGAGAAATTTCCTCGTCAAGTTATTACCAGCGGCGTTATTTTACTGTCTTCGTTGTTCTTGCGGATACAAGCAACTGATAACGTGACCTGGCACGGCAACAGAAATTTAATTGGGATTGGATACGGTTAATCTAGACTATATCAAGAGCGGATAATACCTATAGAATAGGTATTATCCGCTCTTGAT
>NW_014577232.1:388718-399598 GCF_000485595.1 Priapulus caudatus
TGTGTGTGTGTGTGTGTGTGTGTGTGTGTGTGTGTGTGTGTGTGTGTGTGTGCGTGTGTGCGTGCGTGCGTGCACGTGTGCTTGTGTTTGTTAATGAGCGTGCTTGTGCGTGTGCATGCGCGCGCGTGTGTGTGCGTATTCGTTGGTGTGCGTGGATTATTTATCCACAAATGTGCGTGCGTGCGTGCGTGCCTGTGTGTGTGCGTGCGTGCATATACTGCCCGCGAGCAACCCCCTGCATCACGATGTAGAGAGGAACTTGCTGTGCGCATACCATTCTCCACGCGCGCGTACACGTCGAGATGCGAGCTGCTCCTCCCGATGGCCAATTACGCTGTCATCAGAGCGAACTATGATTTGCCAAACTGGATTATGCGGCTTTGTCGTACAACAATCTCATTCGTGCTCTCTGGGCACGCTGTCCTGACCTATTCTCCTTACTCCCGGATGCCGCCTTGAGCAGTGAGGGTGGACGCGGGTGTCATGGTCGTGTATAACTACCACCCCGAGCATCGCCTCATGCTCACGCTTGCCGAGCCGCCGCCGCCGCCGCCGCCACCACCACCACCACCGTCACCGTCGTCTGTGCGGCGGACGTTGTTCGCAGCTAGGCGTCGCGCTCGCCATGCGCGCGCGGGAAACGAGATTTTTGGAATATTTCGGTTATCTGCCGCATCGACGCGCCGCTTCAAAGGTGCGCGAGGCGAGCGCCGAGGACAATTCGCGCACCTGTGAACGGCGTGTTTCACACACGCAGTGACAATGCCGGACCACTGTTCGGCGCCGGGCGTAAAGATACGGCGAGGTCGCAGGTCACTAAGTGCGGACTGTCTCACTTCAAGAATTGCTGAGAAAATCGTGATGAGGTCAGAAACGGATGGATTTAGATCGGTAGATATATACGTGCGTATGAAAGCGCCGTCGATGCGTGCGCAGGTGTCGCGTGCATGCATGCAGCCGACCTGCTGCTTTTACGTCACGCGCTGGAGTACCTCGTAACCTCGGCCGCTTCAGAAACGAAATCTCCTTACAGAATCAAAAACAGCGGTATGTGCGAATGCAATATCGAGAGCGCAACTAGCGGGCGGTACGTCCAAGCCGTCTCAACGATCCACCTAGAAAACCTCCAGCTATGTTATGTGAAGCGAATGAAGAAGGGAGGCGCGCGCCACGCCCCCTACGGGCGCGTTGTTTAGCCGTGCTAGTCCGGTATGCTGTTTAACAAGCCAACAACTATTCCCGATTAGCAAGCACCGCTGAATTTTAAATTTCCATCCCAGGCTCACCCCATGTACGCACGATACATGCACATCACTGCCGCAAACCATTTTCTTAGGAACGATCGCGATGAGCGCCATTCAGAACTGTGGCGATCATCTGATACAGATGCAATCCACAGGATTGCCATCATTCTGATGATCTGTGCGGAATCTTTATATGGATTGTATGATTGTATCTGTAGTATGCGCAGATGAAAGCGTTTGCCGCTGTGGCAGCCGTCCAACCCCGTAATTACGTTGCGGCACGCCAAGAATGGTGTCTACGGGTGTTTTCGCATGCGACTAGTTTAAAGGTCATCTGCATATACCTCGATTTGTCCTATTAACATTACTGCATGTACTCAAATGAGATAGATGGCCTATAAAACCTTTCTAGGGTATCACGGCAATTCCAACCTCCATCTTAGCGCATCTCAGAAGTCCCACCCCCTGCTACTATATAGTGTTGGACGGAGCAACTGTAATTATTAGAACAATTTTTGTTTAATCGTCTTGCCGTCGTTGAAGCTTAGTAATCTATTTTTTTCTGGAGCTCTCCCTTCGAATGTTGAGCACAAAGCTCGCACAGGACAATCTGCTTACTGATGACTTTTTAATGGGTGAAAGCTGACAACGTGGTATATACACTGCTTGTGTTTAGAATAGCCGTCGGCGTTTCCGCTAATTCCAAATCTTTAGTCGAGTGCTACGATCATGTCGATTTAACTACCCACGAATTGCTCCCTCACCATTAAATATAGAAGCAGCACCTCGAGGCGACGATGTCCTGGCATCGATGGTAGATAATAAAATACCTATAACTGAGTGGAAAGTTCCGAGACACCGTTGTTAACAAATTATAGAACGTACAGCAGGGATGTCATTCTGTAGTATAGAACTACCCACCGAGGGATCACCTGCATACTGCGAATTGAGATACGTCTGGAGTGAATAAAAAGAAAGTTTTGTTATCATTCACCTCTGAATACATCAATAATTAAGTCATAATTTTATTTGCGTACAGACAGAATTATTTGTTTTGTTCACGTTCACGGATCATCAACAGTCATGCCGCTATTACCCTACCATTATAATCTCACACATATATATATATATATATATATTATGCGTGCTTCTATTACATTTCATTATTAACAAAAACAGTTCTTCGCCCAGCATCTCAAACGTACTCGGCCGATTTATCTTTAGGCATCCGACCAACCACCGGTCAATAGTTAGAGTATCCAAAGACATAACCTTATAACAAGTAGCATTCATATAGTCAAAGGGAATGTCCCGAAAAACAAGAGAGCCTAAAAATATTACTTCCTATAGAACCCTTTCTAGTGCTTTCCACGCTGTTGATCTGCCAATTTCATCAATTTTAGGCTCATTTCTTCTTCGATGCAGTTCCCCAGACTATGACTGGTATTTGATATGCGGTTATGTCTCTATAGGGAACTTTCTGAGAAAGATAAAAAAAAGTTTTCTGTCAGCACCCGCCTGGTTTCTCATACTATAGACCGGGATTTTTACAGATAAATCGAACGAGCCGATATTAAAAATTCGCATCTGCACAACGGCGAGTGGCAATGATCATCAATACAAACATTTGTCGCTGGTAGATACCGCCATCTAGCGGGATGGTCGTCTAGGGCCATCTAAGGGGAGCATCCATATTTTTGCAGCGGCACAGCGGATCAGCCCTATTGCAGCATACCTTCACATTGGGATCCGTGTCATAATTAGCTACGGATATGTTATCCGACGCGATGTCTGCCAGTTTGTCTCTTTTAGCCTGCTCGATAATTTTCAAGATTTCTCTGTACGGCCCTCGGCTCGTGTTCAGTGGTGTACTCTCCGTCGGGTCATCGCTGAGGTCGAACAGCAATGGCGGATCGTGCTTAACGGAAGGCCCCACGATGGAGCCGCAATCTGCAGCGCCACCTGTCATGTACACTGCTTTGTATGATCCGAACCGCACCGCGTCGATGTCGCCATCTTGTCCCGCCGCTCCGCTGTTTGGATGAAAGAGGAAGGTGTTGCCAAGCGGGTCGCCTGCGAATAGAACGCTGCGGATGTCCTTGCCGTCGTATCTCCTGTTCGGTGGCATCGACACGTTGGCGATCGCAGCCAAGGTGGGAAAGATGTCCAGTGTGCTGGTGAGGGCTGCGCTGGTTGTTCCAGGTGAAATCTTACCAGGCCAGTAAACAATGGCCGGCTCCCGGTGGCCGCCCTCCCAGACCGTCTTCTTAGCCGTACTACCTCCCCCTAAGATATCAACCACGGCCGTTTTAACATTTAAAAAACTTGAAAAACTTGGTATATTAGGTATGCAAAATGCGGTTGTTGCAGAAAGCACTGAACTGCGGTGAATATGTATAACGGCTACATTAGTCTATCCTGTGTGTGTTCATAATATTTCTGGTATATAGATAGCGCATTGGGTGTCATTATCTGTGCACGTAATAAATGCGCTTACCATGCATCTTTTGCCAGGCTCCAGTAAACGGCCCCTGGCTTCCGGCTAAGTTACATTTCTCCGCCCATGGTCCATTGTCTCCTTCAAGAAAAACATAACCCGTTGCCGTTAGTTTTACAAAGAGTTGTTTGTGATGAGAACGGTTGCGAACGAACTTGATGAACTATCTGAGTTCAAATCATGTGTTTTTGTGCGAGCCTACCTGTAAACCACACCATCGTGCTGTCCGTTAGGCCTGCCTCATCGATGGCCGCCACAATATCGCCAACGGCAGCATCCATTTCCCGTAAGGCGTTGCCGAAGGCACCTTTTGTAGACGTGTTGGTGAACACGCTATGGTAGGCGAGGGGTACGTGCACGTGAGCGAAGCCAACATACATCAGAAATGGCTTATTCCCACTGAAAGAAGCATTATAGCGTATAGGTATCTATAACGTATGCTTGTAAACGGCTATTTTATCATTCATAATTCATTACGTTCATGCTACATCTATTCTCGCTTTTCACCTTTATTCACATCTTCATGCATGTACAAACCACGTATTCGACATAGGTACGTCGTGTAACAAGACGTAGTATAGTGAAGATAGTGTAGCGACATAGAGTACTTTAGAGCATGTGAGATAACTTGTAATATTTCGTATCCGTGTTGCTTTTCTCATTACTCATTCCAACAAGAGCCCGTGACGTATTTCCAAAATTATTATTATATTTTTACGTCAGCGATTGACAGTAATAGCACGTACAGCAGCTGACGAATGATTTCTCTAGGGGAGCATTGAAGATATCATAGGTGAATAATGACAATTTTGTTATTATTCACCCGTGATGATATGCAAATGTGATTCATCGATCAGGCGGTGACAGAATCACGAGCAGCTCTTCTTACCTGGATGCGTGCTTACCTGACCTGGATGAACTTCCTGATTTTGTCGACGTATCTAGCCGTCAGTGTTTGCAGTGTAACCGGTTGCTCGATCACGGTCGTGTTCTCGTAGAGCGGTAAAGCAACACTCATGTCGCAACTGCCTCTTCCATATTGTTCATCTATATCATGAATACAATCAGTTCTACGATAACAACAATACGTGAATAAATAAATAAATAAATTTATTTATTTATTTATTAATTAATGTGTGTTTTTGTTGTGATGTTTGTGTGTGTGTTTGTGTGTGTGTGTGTGTGTGTGTGTGTGTGTGTGTGTGTGTGTGTGTGTGTGTGTGTGTGTGTGTGTGTGTGTGTGTGTGTGTGTGTGTGTGTGTGTGTGTTTTGCACTGTGTGTGTGTGTTTTTACTTTTCTAGTAAAGTGGCTGAAATTCTTGGCTGAAATGATTGGTTGTAACCTTGTCTTTCCACACGGCAGGCAAGTGGGCAGATCAGTCCTGATTTGTCCGTGCAGCCCCATATCGTTGCTGTATGGAATCCCGTAGTAGTAGTCGAAGCGCTTAGTATGAACAACCAATATATGTAGATCATGCAGATTCTGGTTATTAGCACGCGGTTATCTATCTATCTATCTATCTATCTATCTATCTATCTATCTATCTATCTATCTATCTATCTATCTATCTATCTATCTATTTATCTATCTATCTATCTATATATCTGTCTGTCTTTCTATCTACCTACCTATTTGTCTATCTATCTATCGGTCTATCTAAATATATATATACATTACCCCGATATCGGCAAAAGAATCTGTTCACGAGACTAAATATAAGTGAATTCTTCTGCCGCACATGACGGTTATAACTATAATATTTCTTCGCGGCTACTAAACCGAATGTACTTAATATATATGGAATTATTAGTATGATACATCGACAGTGAAATATATACGTTTATGTACGTTAAATATATAAACTATTACGCACAGGCGTACAGTGATTGCGGCCATTCGCCCTGCATTCATACACACGGACATGACGCCGATTGTTGTGTGAGATTTCAATCTTGAGTCTCTCGCCGTAATACCTTCTCCTCGACCACCCGCAAGCACACCATATGATAGCATCTCCATCGTTTTGTAACAGCACGCTAGTGTTCTTCTCGCGTATAATTACGGGTTCGACTAAAGACTACAAACCTCACTGTGTCTGGCTTACCACGGTAAATTGGATGAAACTCCCGGTTAAATCCCAAGTGCCATTTACCTGGAATGAGAATAACATGTTCTGGGATATGCCGGCAGTGGTCCGGACACTAAGTCAAAAACATAAAACGCATACAAGTGAAATGTTTTATACGCTATATATGATTGTGCTATTGGAGGGTGCCTGGGTGCTATTGGTAGGGATTGAACAATACGTGAATTGCAATTCCTTTCATTTGTCATTAGGATAGTTCTATAGCTGAGTATGCAGGGGTGCTGTGTACCTATATGTTCTTACGCCCCCTATTGGTTATGCATTAAAACGGGATTTTTACTGTCTAGAACTAAACACATGTATTTGACGAGACTGTAGAGCTTGCCAGCATATGCAAAATCCTAAGGGCAGCCCCTTAAAATTCGAAGGAAATGTGTAGAATGGGGGCGTAACACCCCGATGACCACGTTATATGGTAAATATAAAATTATGACTATTGTAAATCTAGTCTAGCTCTCTTCTCTCCCCAGCGAAATATATATATATATATATATATATATATAAACGGGGAAGAAATAATGAAAACAGAAAAGACCGAGACGAGAAAGAAAGCATGGGTATAACGTATTAGGCAGCTACTATACTTGACTAAAGAAAAATGAATTAACAATTGTTGCCGTCTTCGTCAAAACACAGCAGCATATGTACCCATATGGGCCGTTGCATATCCGTGTGCCTGAAACACTTCACCACATGTGGACTCATTCAGAGGAAGGCCGGCAACGGAGTGGCTTCCGAAATTTCGGATAATGCCCGTACGATGACCGAGGCGACCAGTGAGTAGCGCGGCCCTAGAGGGCGTGCACACTGACGCGGCTGCATGGAAATCCGTCAGTCTGTCGCAAAACAAATTTTTTGATTCTTTATTGGAGCACCGGTAATCACAGTGGTGTCTTCCGCGCGTATATGTGCCCCGGTCAAGACGTATACGTGTACCGTAGGTCTATGCACGTTCTAGTACATTATAGTATTTTGAGTAAACAGCCATAGTCCACTTAAAAAGGATATGCAGCGGTATATAATTAAACGCACACATGCGTCGGTGCTGACAAGGACTTTCCTGAACGGGGGAAGCACTGTTACGATCTTCGATACAGCCTTCGATTAAGACGCAATATAAATGTTGTGATATAGTATAACAAGTCTCAATGCCATATATCATAACGGCTTTAAAGAGAAACCGTTAAATGCACCGCCTTACCGATCATGGCTGTTGTATAGCCGCCGACGTGAAATGTATTGGACAGTGTTGTTTCATTGAGGGGCAGGCCAGCTACGGCGTGTGTTTTGAAGTTGCGAGTTACACCTGTTCTTAGACCAAGCCTGGCTGTCAACAGAGCTGAACGTGAGGGGGTGCACCTTGAGGCCGCCGCGTGAAAATCTGTTAATCTAAAAAACCGAATCATGCTTAAATACATAATCTAGATTCCACAAAAAAGTGTGTACTCAATTATGTCTATTTACCAACGAGCACTGATTACACTGTCTCTGAAATAACGCAATGATTTGTTACACTCGCTAACTAAATTTATCAATGTCTCAATCTTCGTCAATAATTTGCCCCGCCCTCTTTTTTAGAATACTGTTTTTTTTTGTCGTTTTCACGTGCTTTATTTATACCTATTAGTAAAACGCACAATGAATCGTGCCCATCGAATCTGCAAAACAGAAGCAAATCCAATCTTTCGAATAAATGTAACTAGTAAAAATGCATTGCTTTATACTACCGGAGTCCTCTGTCAGCTAACTTGTCAAGATTAGGAGTGTCGTGTGTTGCCGGCCAATTTGCACCAAGGTCTCCCCATCCTAAGTCATCAGCGAAAAGTATGACAAAGTTTGGCCTTCTGGTCGAAGCAGTAAGAGGGTCTCTATGAAGACCTGCCTGGGAAGAGTCTTCTTTGCTCCCTATGTATAGGTAACCAACGTAGAGAGCCGCAACAGCGACGAGAATGTACAGCACTCCGCTAGCTGCCATCTCACCTGCTCTGACAGAAGCGCGCTATCTATGTAACGTAGTCAAGATTTACTTTGCAACGCAGGTAAAGCAAAACAAGCGAACTCTCCCGCAATAACCTCTTTACGCAGTGTTCAAAGGCGATGTACAGGTACTTGTCATTTAATCTAATGATGACCTTCGCACAGTAATATTTGCTCGCGTACACGCACGCATGTCGACTTCTGTTTGGCCTTGTAGCTTTGTGTTTAGCGTATTATATTCTCCTTAAACGCGATTAGGTCATTATTGCTTACATGCACCATTTGTCTTCAATACTTTCACAATCGATCGACGTAAACGAACGTGTATAACCACGCGGCACAGTAAGTTAGCAACCCCGAGTCTGAGAACATTACATGAATATATATATATATATATATATATAATTATCATATAGCCATACATACAGGGCTCCCCTCTAGATGTTTTAAAGGTTTGAGCACATTAATATGTGAGCCAAACTCTCGAGCCAAACCCAGCGGTCCCTGTCATACCTCTTCTGGCTGAACCCACCACCTTACATGAGCAGCTACTACCCACGTAACATCCGCGGGGTGGCCGCGCCTACTTTAACACTACAACAACCACCAATCAAGCCTATAAAACAAACACCGATATAAAATATTTTATAAAAAATCAAGATTATTCGTCAACTGACAAATTGCAGCGTGTTTCCAGTTAAATGTTAAAGAAAAATGGTTAAAGGGGTGGGTATACTTTTGAAAGATATAACATCCTGTTGTCGGCCTGATGTGTGAGGCCGATTCTTCTGCCCGATATTCTGTGTAATAAACAGAACTGCACTGTGTGCGCCGAGTCGGCCGGCGGGGCTGTCATCATCCACCACGTGAACCCAACCCACACCCGTGCGACCGACCCCACCTACGCACACTCCGTGCGCTCACCGACCGCGCCACGTCAGACCTACTGACACTATACCCATCCACCTCACTTCAGAACCAACCTGCTGTGTGCTCCTATCATGATCATCCCGTGCAGTCGCGCGCAAAACCAATCTAACAGACCTCGCGCGCGCCCCCCTCATACTAATGCGACCCCACTCCAATACTTCCAATCATCGTCAACTATACTCCCCTCACCTACTATATATTAATGGGAATAGATATATTATATATTGACTTAATGTGCTAGATTACTATGGATTGCATGCGAAGCGCTAAAGGGAAAGGAAATCACAAACGATAAGGCAAACCTTCCTACTTGCTATTTCTACGTGTTAGTTACTCCCTTCCTAGCTCCTCTTTGCGCTCCTCGCTCTCGTCGCTCATCCGCTCTCTCCTCTCTCGCCTCTCTCTCTCTCCTCCTTCCCCTCCCTCTCTCCTCTCTTCTCTCTCTCGACCCTTCTCGTCCTCCGTCTTCCATCGTCATCTCTCGTCCTCTTTCCTCTTCGTCGTCCTCTCTCACTCTTCCCCTCTCCTCCTCTCGTCTCCTCTCATCTCCCTCCTCTCTCTCTCTCTCCTCTTATATATATATAATATATATAATTATTTGATATATAGTTCATGGAATTTATTTTATTCGCTTTTCTACAATCATTTTGCTTCTTAAATTAACTACGTCACGAATTTTCTATGGTAAAATTTGTAAAATTGTTGTTGCCATTTTTTACATTAAAAGTAAGAACTAACGGGACTAAACGTATCGTCAAATTCTTACCTGATAAGATTGTTTTTCAACTTGTTAAAAATTCAAAAAACTCGGACGATTTGATATTAATGTTCCCAACATTAATTGCTTGCTATGGGCTATGTATGAGTCACGAGTGTATGTTCACATCGAACAATATAGTAAAACAGGAAGTATAATTCAGCAATTTAACCATAAAAAGTGAACAGAATGACTTATATTTTGTGAAAAAGTGGAAATATTTTTCTATTTTTACTATTTACGGTGACGTAATCACTTTAAATGCATACGCACGCATGCATGCACATACGTACAGGTAGTGTGGCGGGTGCCCGGTCAAATCTGCAGGTTAAATTTGCAGGTAACGAGATATTTTCTAATAAGCCATAATAAACACTTCCTGCAACTTAATTTAATGCGATAAATATAATTACGCAAGATATTTATACAATTAACTTAGTTTGTGCCATTTATTTTTTGTTTTTTGTTTGTGCCATTTGGGTGGGTCAATTAGTTTGCGCCATTTAGGGCGCGATTTTGCTTCATTTTGATAGAAATCATTCTAAAATTGTACTCTTGCCGTGCCTTTTATATAGTTGTAATTTTTAAGTTGGTGACCGATCATCCGAACACCTATCACTTTTGTATCGGAGCCCCCATAGATATGCGTAGGGGTAGTTTTTGGTTATCAGCCGAAAGAAGAGACTTTGCAAACGTTCGAAATGTAATTTAAATGTGCTGCGAGCTGTGAAACACATAGTGTTCGTTTACTTAATTACCTCAGTTTGAATATTTGCAGCACAGATTTGTCTTACCTAAACCTCTGCCTAAACCACTGTTAGTGGATTGGATTGGGGGATTTCAATCAAGATGTAAATTGATTTGATATAATTAAATCACATCTTTGAAAAAGGGCACGCGCGGTCATTATACTATAGTGGCTCTGCGTGCTGCGCGTACTTAATGGCCCTGTCACACATTGACGATTTAGACAGCGTATGCCGGACGTATCAAAATTTCTCTAAAACGTTGGCATACGCTGAACTATCGATGTTTTTTTTCCAATTTTGAGCGTATACATAGCGTATTCATAACGAGTTGGACGCATTAGTAACGTATATATAGAACGTTTCGATAACTTATAGATAACTTATACCAACAAATGCTTAGCGTGTTGCCGGCGTTCACAACTTATGCCCAACGATAGTCTAACTTATGCATAGCGCGCGGCAGCGTATCGCCGGCGATCACGTGTCGTAGCCTATAAAAAGGCTCCCGCTCGACGATTCAAATCATCACCGCACTAGAAATCGCAGTATCAACATGCCAATACCATTTTTATATACCAA
>NW_014577232.1:402630-404291 GCF_000485595.1 Priapulus caudatus
CGAGCGAAATACGCTGCCGTGAGACCGGACACACCGCGCGGACCCGGCACCGTATTTATCGATCGCAAGCGGCCCACGAATTCTATTTTTATCCTCCAATCACAGGTCGGAGCAATTCCTCTGTTTAGACGCATGTGTAATAACGCTGTTGGCGAGGTTCGGCAACGCGCAAATTCTTGCGAGATCACATTGTAAAAACTGCCAAAATGTCGCCAAAAATGAAAGAGCTCTTCTTATTACAGATAATTTCATATAACTGCAGTGTTTCCCCTGCATTGACACGAACGAGGCAGGCCGCCTCACTCAAATTCTCAGCCGCCACACAGTCGCCTCGCTGACGAATAAACTACACATTATTGAACTAAAATCGGAAAAGCTTCAAAAGTAAAACACAATGCCGCACAACAAACAAAAGAGATTCAAGAATCTCATACAATCTGTTCAGAATAGCTTAATTAGAATGCACCAAATTGCACCATTGCAACTGTATGGCATACAACATCTGTTTATCTGCATTCCCAGCAGTCCGAGCCCACTACTAATTTGTGAGTTGCAAATCCCTGCTGAACCCTGCCAACGGGTGACACAGAGCAAGCTGCCGCTTGTTCGTTCTATCGCATCGAAATGTTAGCCACTTTACCGTGCCAATGGCAAAAGGTTGAAACTGAAAGCTTGTTTCGTCGCTCAATGACGTCATGTACAAAATTTAATTTTTTTTTTTTAATAGGGTTAGCGTCACAATGCACCTTAAAACAGGAGTTTGAGTCCGTACGGACGTGACGCCACTGTGACGTCATTGAGCGACGAAACAAGCTTTCAACCTCTTGCGTGTCAATTAGAGCTGTGCGTCGGATCCGACATGAACCAAAAATCCGATCCGACAGCATTTTTGAAAATCCGAATCCGAATCCGAATCCGATGGCTATTTTGAATCCCATCCGAATCTGAATCCGATGGCAATTTTTGAATCCGAATCCGAATCCGAATCCGATGTGTATCGCTAAATCCGATCCGAAATCCGACCCGAATCCGGAACATAGAAATTGTAAATAGTGTGACAGCATTGTGTAAAATTCGTGTTATAATTTGTTTCAACATCAAACTTTGGGTTGTTGAGATCAAGGGATGGGGTGAAGGGGGACTGTAGACGTAAGAAAAGTTAGAGAACGGGATGATCAGGAATCTGGAACGATAATCCATCCAACGTTGGTCCAACGGCTTTTCGCTGAGCATGCCTGATCCCTCTGGTTCTCTCTCTCTGTCACACACACACAACCCAAACATGCACACCTCTCTCTCTCTCTCTCTCTCTCTCTCTCTCTCACACACACGCTCACACACACACACACACACACACACACGCGCGCACACACAACACAGGCACAACACAAACACGCAACAATTCTCTGCTCTCACACACACACACACCCACAGCATACACAACGTCGTGACACCTCTCTCTCTCTCTCTCTCTCACCGTCCTCTCTCCTCTCATCTCTCTGCTGCTCTCTCATCTTCTGCTGTCGTCTCCTCTCGTCTCTTCTGCTCCCTCTCGTCTGAATTCGTCTCTCTCCCGCGCCCCATCCTCTCTCGTCTCACTCTCTCCGCTCACTCCCTCTCTCTCTCTCGAAATCTCTTCACCCCACACTCATCGTGCGAGC
>NW_014577232.1:405045-423127 GCF_000485595.1 Priapulus caudatus
GAATCCGAATCCGACGACAATTTTGAATCCGAATCCGAATCCGAATCCGATTCTTTAAAAATTGTAAATCCGATCCGAATCCGATCGGATTCGGATCGGATTGGATTCGGATTATCGGATCCGACGCACAGCACTAGTGTCAATGACTAAAACCATGTCTGACGTTTGAAGTTGTAACTACATAATTAGAATAGATATCCATACACAGTAAAGTGTGAGGGCAATTTAGATGTACAGCACTAGTTCTGCATGCATGACGTCAGGTTTGTTTGGTTTTGTGTAATATTATATAAATCGTAGATAAATTTGGGCATGGAAATGTTGAGTTTCTTGTGTTTCGAGCGAGTCGTACTCATCTATTATTATTCACTCCTGATAGTAGTAGTAGTATACTAGTAATACTACTACTAGTACAACCAGTATGTACTACTAGTAGTGGTGTGTTATAATATTGGTAACATTAACAATATTGCTATTAATTATTATTTGGAATTGTTCGCTGGTTGAACCACTGGCACTACCATGCAGGCTAGCTATATATATATAGATGTCTTATTATGGTAACTGTAAATGGATTTATTTAGAAGTCAAGTGTAGTGCTAGTTTGGTGTTAGTAAAATAATGATATTGATATCGTGATGATTGGTGTAACTTTTCACAAGTTTGATCTTTCACATGCCATTGTTTACAAATTATAGGACGGAAAAGAATGCCACTGCCTGGTCAAAAGACAAAATAACATCGTTGTTTACAGATATGGAAATACAGGATGATGCATGTGAGTTGTTGATTATAGTTTAAATACTATTTAGAAAGATGTGTGTGCATTACTAATGCAACTAGTTCTGTTGAGTACACTTCCTCTATCCAATAGGCAATTATACAGCTTTCTGACCTCTATTTCAACAAAAGTTTATAGTAAAAGTCCAATCTCCAAATGTATTCATAACCACGTGTTGTTTCTCTGAATAATTATGCATTAACCCTTTTAAAGGGATACTACTTATTACTAGCCTCTAGGATTTTACTGCATACAACTGTACTTACTGTATAACAAATCGTCTATACCCACACGTACTTGTTACCAGATACCTAATTTAAAGGGACAGTAGCCTCTAGGATTTTACTGCATACAACTGTACTTACTGTATAACAAATCGTCTATACCCACACGTACTTGTTACCAGATACCTAATTTAATTGTTATAATTAATTATACATCAACACTACGAAATTTGAACGGCGCCATTGACACCCGCGACCGTGCTGCCACCCCAAAAAAGTTGCGCATTTCCCAATGTATTTTGCACATAATACAGACCGAGGGCTAATCACAAAAGTGCAATTATATTCTAAATGCTGTTTAACCGAACGATGTTCATTTTAGGACAAATTTATCCATAATATAACTGAAACTATATGTCGTTTATAAGATATTACAATCCTTTTGCTTTTAAATTAATAAATAAGAAACACCCTCGGTCTGTAGCCCTTGGCTGAAAAGTTGTTTTGCGCAACTTATCAGATCGTGCGCTTTAAGTGGCGCCACCGTCGTTGTAATCAAACTGTAGTAGTTAGCTTTAAAACATAAAAAAATATTTCTAATGGTGATTGAACCATGAAACTTTTTATGTAGCCTAATTTTAACCTAAATTAACTGAAAATAACCCTATAACCTAGAGTAAAGGATCCCTTTAATTACAATGGTGACTATGTGGATGGTGGAATTATTAAACCTATTCCCCTCTATAGTACCAAATGCCCAATTTATTCATCCAGTTGTACCAATCAGATTCATGTGGTATTCAGATGCAATCGGGTATGTAGACACCTCAATTGTGAAAACTGCTCATCTATATCATTAAAACGACTAATAACCATGTGTCAGGTGTTTTCTCATACATATAATTAAACATTTATAGTAATCTCTCCACCCCTCCCCTCTTTTTTAAATTATTCCTCCTTGCCATTGTGATAAGGTCTATGTTAGTGTTAAATTATACGGCTATTTCACACCTCAGACAGCATGTCAGGCCATACTCCAAAAGGATCGACTCATTTAAATTAGTGATAAAAAACTTGACATTGCAGACAAAGTAATCATCAAATCCATTGACGATATTACTGGAGAAGCATTCGCTAACAATAGAAAGGGAAAACTAATATTTTTCTATGAGTGGGAGATCAAATTGGAATGGGAAGGTATGGCTTTGTTACCTTTAGTATGGTGCATATTTATTATTGATCAGTGGTCACTGATCACATCATTGTGGCTTTTACATGTAATTACATGACATTGTAAGTACATTATAAGTACATTGTAAGTACATTAATATGTAACATTTTTATAGGATGGTTAAGAAAGACACAAAAAGTGTGCAAAGGGACAATTACAATACCTAACCTAAGTGAGGAGCATCATGACCCAGAAGAAGTAGATGTACGTACATTTTAAGATGATTGTGCTACATAACATAACGTCAGAGGCTGAAAATAGGGCAAGTCCGAGGTCCCGGACCTGCTAATTTCACGCTCGGACCTTCGCAATTTCCAAGCAGAAAGTCCGTCGGACCTATCAATAATTTACAGTACTATACTCATCAAATAAAACATGATTAAACCATTGCAAATTGCGAAGAAATAAAGTGAAAGTAGATCGATTTTTGGTCACTGTCGACATCTAGTATCATATTTAATATTCACAATGGAACATACCAAGTATAAGAGTCAAATTTACCGAAAATCTGATCGAAATTACACGTACTGATACTGATAGTGTATGCTGCAACGTTAGTAGCATGGTTGTTTATAACGGAAGTTAACGCAGATGCGCACGCTGTTTCAGCATACCGGATGTGTATAATAATACATGTGTCAGAAACTTCATATTCGGACCTTCCAAATCATTCATTGGACCTTGCTGAAAGGTCCCGGAGCTCCGAGCAAAAACCACTATTTTCAGCCCCTGAAGGGCTATAAAATTTTTGGTAGTAACCAAAGCAAATACTTTAGGATCAGTAAAAAAGAACAAGGTGCTTAATAGTCCAACTACACTATTTTTGCCAATGGCCACTGTCATGTGAGTGTCATCTTGGTCAGTGCAGATGTGTTCACGAAAAATTATTATTACGTATGCTTTGTTATTTGCCACTCAATCAGGTGCTAAAATGATAAAATCATTATATTCATACAACAGTTCTGCTAAAACTCGCTAAGGAAATATCTGAAACGTTTGATTTACGAGGGAAAGTTAATGTTAAGACTAATTTTGTTAGAAAAATAAATGTATAGCCGTTTAATAGAGCAAAATCTACTTGAAGACTAACATTTGACCTTCTAGATTCAGGAATGTATAATTAAACTCCAGTCCAAATATTAGAATTAAAGATAGAGACGTTTTAATGTTACAACGTTACACATCCACGGTCTGTCACCACAGCCAGATTTTTAGTGTACCGCTTCATTCGCTGGGCGGCGCCACCATTCAATTGCATTACACTTTTTTGGCGTTTCGTGCAGTCTGTGTATCCGTTAGTCTGTGGTGGTATCCTGAGTTGTACGAAGGGGCGCTGCATGCAGTATTGAAACACTCTACGTCATTTGGCAGGTTGATGTTTCACTATCAGTAGAAGATGATGAAGGTTACATGGTGAAGGAGTTTCTCAGAGTTGCTGGCGTTAAGGAAGTGAGAACCAAGATCGCCATATATATTTCTGACCTTCAAATAGGTGGGTGTAGCGAGATCAAGGGGAATATTTTGCTAGTGAAAGAGCATCAATCTACAGTTACATAACTTGGAATGTATGCTTGTCACACTGATGATTCGGGTGTACTGTTATGAAACCATTCTGTTATAAATATGTAAATCTCATGTGCTTGAAGAATATAAAAGAATGTTAGCTGCTAGGTGACAAGTTCAACAACTATAGTCTATGGTGTAATCAATAAGGGTTATCTCTTTTATCCTTTTTGCGAAGAGTATAGCAAAGGCTTACTTTTGCCCTCGAAAGATGGCAAGTTGCCAGCATTGGAGGTGAAGGGTGGAGGTAGGACGATAGTCAGTGGAGCAAAGAAGCCTGAGGAGGAGGATGAACAGACTAAGGTAATTAATCTTGCTTCTTCAGAATATATTTAAAGCTACGGCAATTGAAAAAATATTGTTAATTGTTCATATCAACTTGATATCGGAAGACAGCGCAAAAGTGAATTTCTATTACTAGGGTTCAAAATTCACCAAAGGACTTTCAGCAAGTGCTGTGGTGCCCCTCAAATTTAGAAGATGTCTACAGAAATACTGTTATGGCTGTTCTACCTAGTTTGCTATCATACCCTTCTCATAGTTTAAGTGTGTGTTTAGATTCGTTTTAGTCCCACATACAAAGTGTTACAAAGTTAAGTTTCCTTGATAACATGTCTTTGAAGAAAACGTGTCTTGATGCCCCCTCCGAACCTTGCTGTGGTTCTGCAAAATGTCAACTCAAGGCAACCCTTGCATTGTCATATAAGAATTCAGTTGCATCCTGAATCGGAAATAGTCTTTGTTATCTACATTTATATCTTATATGCAGCGAGTGAGAGAGACGAAGGAGAAGCTGAAGAATCTACATTCAAAGTCAACAGAACAATTCAGCAAGACAAGAGTCACTCTTAGCGAGACCTTCAAGTGCACTGCTGACGAACTTTATGCTGCACTAGTCGTCCCAGAGGTATTGCATTGTTCACTGAACACTGCCAAAGATGCTTTCATGTAAAACCATATTATATAGTCTTAGTCGCCTTAATGATTTTGTTTACACATGAGGTATTCTTTAATATAAATGTAAAGTTTGCTTTTGCAGCAAATAAAAGTGTTAATAAATTTAGAGTAGAAACTTGGTTGATGTATAATCAATAGATCGGCAATGAGATCATTTCTTTGTGTTGCATTGCAGTTTAACAGGTTGTGCTTTTGTGTGGCTATATTATATCCAGTAAAACTAATCCTGGTACATGATATATCTAACAAATGCTGTGTGAAGTGTTCATACATAATAACATTGCTTTATTTACCATTATAGCAAGTGAGGGCCTGGACAGGCAGTCCTGCTGAAATTGATGGACAGAGTGGAGGGAAGTTTTCCATGTTTAGCGGAAATGTCGAAGGCACCTTTTTAGACTTGGTAAGATTTCCTCTTAGTACTGCACATAGATTTTTGCATGGACAACTGTAATGTTCGTGTTTGTCAGACATTGATATGATGTTGGCAAGGAGAATGGACAGTGATGAAATTTCGTGCATGTTTAACATAGCGACCCGGAAGTCAAATTATACAGCGCTGGAGGTTCAAAGATTGGCCAGCGGGCCATACCTCCATGGTCACTATCAACATCCGGGAGACAAATGACGGCACCATAATGGATGTTTCACAGACTTCGATACCCGCTGATCAATATGATAAGACAAATGATGGCTGGAAGAGGTAAGGCAATTAATCGGTTTGCTTGAAAAAGCTGGCTGGTTGCCGTAACCCCTGTAATAATATACGTGAGAGGGTTTTGGTAGATTGCGAAACAAATTTCATTGAAGAGAATTTTTTTATCCTAAGGTACGTAAAGCAAGGTCTTGTTGGACTTATTTGATAGATCGCAGCCATGGGCAGCTATGTATACGTAGAAATTATGTATGTAGCCTCCCAAACAGTTCCCAATCCCCGCATTAGTCAATTCTTAACACTGGCAATCAATGATGGGAAATTTAGAAAAGTGCTGATATCTCGGTTGTTAAAAATGGTAAAGTAGGTGATTTTTCAAGCGCCATTTCTCGAAACTCGCAACTCCGATTCCAAAATCTTTTGTTACGTTTCAATGCTAACATATCAAAGGAAAAATGGTCCCTGGAATTTTATGAGTTATGGCTCTTTGTTTACGAAATTGTTGCGTTTAGAAATTCACTACAAATCTTTGTACATCTTTTCAACTTATTTCCTTAATTAAAGCATTTAAAAAAATTTCCAGGGACCCTTTTCTAGTTCATATTATCAGAAGTATATAATCAGGATAATAGGGAAGGAGTGTGACTTCAATAAACAAGGGAAATTCGTCATTTACTAGCCTTAGAATAGCTACGATTTACTACGCGTAACTCAACCAACTTGAGCTCAAACCGTACACAGTACATTCGCCTAGCATCGTGCGAAATCGTTTCCTCGTATACACCCGCAATCCGGAGATACAGACTAAAACGTACGACACGATTCTCCATTCTGTTGACAGCAAACCGAATCCATAACCCGCCTAACTTGAAACAATAGGCAGCTACTAACGACTCTTGTGCCCTCGGCGATGCGGTGTGGCTCGCTGGGAGGTTGGACATCGACGCAACACTCGGCGAGCTAATCTTTGACCTATTTACAGCTGGTATGCCCCCCACGCTCGCATGCCCACAGCAATCAGCAGCAGCTCCAATCTCCCAGCGAGCCACACCGCATCGCCGAAGGCACAAGAGTGCGCAAGAGTCGTTAGCTGCCTTTTGTTTCAAGTTAGGCGGGTTATACATTCGGTTTGCTGGCAACAGAATGGAGAATCGTGTCGTACGTTTTAGTCTGTATCTCCGGATTGCGGGTGTATACGAAGAAACGATTTCGCACGATGCTAGGCGAATGTACTGTGTACGATTTGAGCTCAAGTTGGTTGAGTTACGCGCAGTAAATCGTAGGTATTCTAAGGCTAGTAAATGACGAATTTCCCATGTTTATCTCCTCCCCTAAGTCACACTCCTTCCCTAGTATATCTACTTATGATATTATGAACAACTTATGGTTAAAAGTTTAGGTCTCAAATGCTTTGCTGTTTCTGAAAAATAGCAAAAAAAAACATGTTTTTGTATAAATTCACAATTTTTGCCGTGAATTAATTAGCGACGAATTAAAAAAGAAAATTTCATCGAGAGCGTAGAGAGACATCTCTCGCATGTAATGGATATGAGTTTGATTGAATTTGATTAGTAGTTATGTTGCAACGCCCTTTACAGTGTTACCGGTCCGTAACCCTAACAGTATCCTTAAGCAATAAAGTGTTTGTGCAACACATTGCAAAAACGGTAAATAAACAATAAATGTTTCAGTTGGTAACATTTTTGCCAGATCAGTCGGGTTGCAGCAAACAGTTATTTGTGTCAGTATCGTCTGAGTTTAGAATTGTAGATCTTGAAAGTAGGGTTTTTGTTATGCCAGGACAAAAGTACTTGAACTCAAAACATCAACAGCCGGGCTGCACCTCTGTCTATGCATTTACTCTAAAGCATGACTAACTTTTGATGCTTAAGAAATGTAAATAAGTCAAACCCTCTAAAGATGTGTGCAAATGTTCATGGTATAGATGCTATGTTATTTCGTAATGTAGCATGTTTAATACTTGTTTTCTATTTCAGGTACTACTTCCAAGCAATCAAGGCAAGGATGGGATTTGGGTCTCTGTTATGATTTCCACAACTTCGTTTATACTATGTTGGCACACAAACTTGTAGAACCATATCTAGCCTCAGAGAGCTTTCTTCTATACACAACATATGCTGTTAATCTGTGTATACTTACATTAACATATTTGTTTCTAAAGTAATGAGTTTGAATAATAAAAAGTAAATAATGATCAATAAAGGAAGTGTAAACATTAAAAATTTTACAAGCCTCAAAATCTTTAGTGTCTATAACTATAAAAATGATGCTAGCATGCATTCAGGTTTGGTGCTTGACTGCACAATTAAAGTGGGAAGGTTCCTTTAAATTCTATTTAACTTAAAGAAGTTTGTCAATTATGGCAAACACGTGCTGCAGTCAATTGGCAATGTTACATCATTAGAATCACAGCACGAATTCCGTTCCAAGTGTGTAGTCAAGACAGTTTCATTCAGGCTCTAAGAGGGGTAAAGAGCCATCGATTGACTGTATTTGCAATATTAATATGCAAAATGGTATTGCTGTTTAATCATGCTGATAATCCTTGACATAGATACTGTTACCAGGTAGAGTATCAAAGTAATAAGTGTGTTATGCAAGGTTGTTAACTATATGCTGCTGCCGTTTTATTCAGATGACATGGATTTCTGGTTCCCCTCCCCTATATAACGTACTTTGTGTGTAAGTTTACAGAAGACATCTACCCTTCTTTCTCATGTCATTATCAGTACTTAATCTATATTGTTATGAACTTTAACTCTTAAGCAGTTTATTTATTTCACGATGTAATGGGAATTAAATGTGTGGCGTTCTAATTTTTGAACAAAACAATTGTTAAAATTGAGTTTTGTCTACTTGAAGATAAATCTTTACATGCGTAGGCTACTAAAATTACAGGCTGTGCTAAAATTATCATAATTAAAATTCCTAGGGAGATCTATAGAATTTGAAATCTGTATATGCACAATGCAGTCGTAGGCTCTTTCCTTGCCTTGATTTGTGTTTAGATATAGTATATAATGTTGTTTTTACATTATGTATGATGAATATCGCCTGACGTGTGAACAGTCGTTCCATAATTTACAAGATGAACCCAACTTAGGTACTTCTACTGCTGTCTCAACATATACAACACCATTTTTATTTAGAAGTCACAAGGACATTATATTCTTGTCAGTTACTAATATTAAAATATTTGCAGAACAATTCTAATGTTGGCCTGAATTCTGGATGTTAACAACACTTTGTTTCTATGCTGTTTAAGTGAGAGCAATATCTGCAGAAACTGTACCACACGTTTTAATGTTTGACAGCTAGCTGCTAGTCTGTCGAATTGGCGGCAGGAATGAAACGCTGAAAGCTAACCAGTCTTCCAACCAGTATTGGCAGGTTAATGTCAATTCAACTCAACATACTTAACACAACCCATTTTATATATTAGTGCTAGATGAGTGTACGTTCACATTGCTCACTTGTATCTAGAAACAGGAGAAACTCTAGGAAATAAAGTCACACAAAAATACTAGCAATGAAGTCGATAATAAAGTGAAGATAAAATCTGGTCACATAGAAAGGTGAAAGTTAATTATTTGTATGCAGACAGTTATCAGGGAAACTGTGTTTGATGTTATAGCCCGCTGTCAACAAAGTTAGATTATCTATTTATAACCTCACTGCTCTTACAATACATGGCATCACAGTGCAAATTGTGACAGACCCCTTCAGTTTCCAGTGTTGACTTACAGACCCGAATAGGTTTCATTGCTTATTCTTGCGATTCAAATATCAAAAATTGCTTATTCAGTTATTGGTGGGTATAATTGAGAAAGTTGGAAATGTCGTTCTACCAACAACTAGGAGACCGCCACCAAGCAAATTACACTGATTACCAGAAAGCCTGTTTGGTTGCTTCACAAACTTCCCCACAGTCAGCAGAATCTTAGTCAGATAGGTTGATCTTGAATATGACAGTGGCCATCAACAGTTACTCGTAAGTCATCAGACCCACACAATGAGGAAAGTGACACTACGTTGTTATATCTGCATCTGACGAGTGTGGACCCCTATTCAAGTGTGTTTGCTAGATTTCTTTTGATGCTTTTGTTTTCCTGCTTTAGATGGTTGTTTCTTGCCAGACATTCGAAATGCTGTTGACCTCACAGTCTTTCTTGGCTGCTTCTTTTTCAGTTTCCTCTTAACCTTACTCTGATTCTCGGTGAATGCAGCAACAGTAGTCGCTGCATTCGTTGCGAATGAACGCTGTTTCTTAAACCTTTTCGCCTTCTGACCAACACTTTGTGATGATTGCTTCTGGTCCTCATGATGTCCTGCCTTCACTTTCTTGGCTAACCTGCCGGTTTGCTGTGGCTGGACCCGGTTGGCATTGTGGTATAGCGTGAAGGAGCAAGTTTTTCATGTTCTACTTAAGCAAAAAAATTACTAAGAGCTCAGGTTGGAAATGCTGATACAGAATATAAAGGAGTATACTGCGACGATTTGGTTACACGTTTAAATTCTAACTGCAGAAAAGGATATTGGTTTGGACTTCTTCACTGAACGGCTTATACGCAATTCCCTTCCATCTAGCTGACTCCCATTCAGTTTTAATGCTAGTGTCACACTGTCCATACTCTGTAAAACAATAAAATTAATTGTGATTATACTATCGACACAAAACGAGATGAAGCTTCAATTAAATGCATCAGATACAGCAATATATAACAAGTGCCGCAGAGCGACAGTGCTCAACTGACGTGTACTGTAGCCGGGTATTCTTCTGATAAACTCACTGGCAACCGAATCAAGTGCGCCCTCCCGCCACCGCGTTCGCGCTCAGAGCATATATCTAGGATACTACTAATACAGATCTAAAATCGATGATAGCTAGGCTTTGCTATACCGGTAGTACAGTAATAAAGATACAGCTGTGTAACTTTAATGACTTCGCTATATTAACATGTTATCATGGATATGCGTGCTCGTCGAGGCGGCGAGGCGTAGTGCGTTGGTGGTGGGGGGGAGAGTGGCGGGAGGGGGCTCTAAGTAGGCAGAAAGCAGTTGCTTGGCGAGATGGCGCGTGCAGCTATGTCATCATAAGTCAAAGATGGGCATATCACCCTTCGTGGTGATATACCTCACTGCCATGAGTTTGAGAATCCGCAGTATATTCAGGCAGGCGCGAGAATTTTCGCTCAGCTGTGAGTTAACACATCTGGCATTGCAGGGTTTGCCAGGGCAATAATTAGTATGACTAAGAATAGTGCAGTTCACCCCGCATGCCATGCGTAATGGGCTTGCGCCACCATGTTTTGCCTACCCATCGGCGAGCATTCAGGGTTCATGGTAACAGGTGTGGACTAAACAGGGTATGCTAATACAGGCCTGGCGTTGTTAGAAAACAAGACGCCGCAGAGCGACTGGCGCTCAATCTGGGGTCCTGTTTGCTAAACGAGTATAAACGGTAAAAATTTCAAGATCGTGGCGTAAGTGACACTATTTGTTAGGCGCAGTATGCAGATACGCAGTTGTGTTACCACCATCATGCTGTCGTAGAACCGCTCACTCATCTCCCCCTCCATGCGATTTTTGGTTTATTTTATCTAATGATACTTGCCTTTCACTTTCGAACTTGGTGTCATAGATTCACAGCTATCTATTTTTATTTGATCTATAAAAGCGATTTCAACATATAGCATGGGATCTCCAAGTTTAATTAGAGGGGGCGGGTGAGTCCTTCTCTCCGCACTCTCCTCCACTGCGTCCCTTACCTCCCTCCTCTGCTCCCACTGTTCACTACCCCTTGCCTCTCACTTCCACCCCCTTACCTTTCATTCTCCCTCCCCTGCGTTTCGACCTCGCCTCCCCCTGCCGGGCCTCCACCTCTCCCATGCCCTTGCACACCCATCTGCGACGGCCTATTCGTACCCGTTTCCGGCTCGCATACACAGGCCGTATTCAGCCGTTTTCCTGTCCGCGTTCTCAATTTACTACTCTTACTCTCTTATCTTAGACTTTCTCTCTCTCTCTGCTCTTAATTATATAAAAAAAATTAAAACCAGCGTGATTGCCTTTTACTGGCCCCCTCAATAACTCTTTCTTCTCTATGCCCTGAGTGTTAACAGTCATAGAAATCATAATATTGTGTCTCTAATATTTCGATATTCGGTAACAGCTTTATGTTTCGCGGACAACTGGGTAAATGGATACCACGCCATAGTTTACATGATATATGTTTAAGATTCAAGATGAATGAAGTTAAAATATTATATATTATTATGGGTACTAGTTTTATTTTATTGTCGTTTAACAAAGTTACATGAGAATAAAATGCGTAATTTAACTAGGCGACTATCTAGTTGCCGACGACGATGCGCGCGTGCAAGTGTAGCATCAATAATCAAAGATGGCATCGGTTCCTGTTTTTTAAAATCCTACAAGTAGGTTACAGGCTAAAACCAAGTAAGTTATTCAGGCGGCCGATTAATTTTGCTCAGCTGTTGAGTTAACACTAGGTAGCATTGGCAGTTGGCAAGGCAACAAGTTATTATTAGAAGCGTGGCCACGATGCCATGGGCTGCGTGTTTTGCCTCATGCGAGCGATTTCACTGACATTCATCATTCAGCCTTCAGGCCCAGGGGCTAGGTGGCTATATGACAGACTGCTTTTAGAAATCATATTGATTTCGGTAGCCGTAAACTTGTTTCAACCAAACATTTGCCTTTGCAGATTAAACTGCTTGGCAACGTGTAGGCCTAACATTGACACAGGTATTGGGCTCAATATAGCAAAAGCCGTTCAGTTCCTTTGCGTTAACGTCAACAAATCAATGTTTAACCGCTCCTCTTGAGGGCTCAAAAGTATATCCGGACCTTACTTTGCGATGCTCTACAGTGGGAAAGATATTTCATGGTCCTTTCAATAAAGCATAAAAAATGCTAGTCCAGCGCTGAAAACAAATAAAGTTTTCAATCGCTCCGCAGAACCATGTCCTCAGAACATCGTCTAAATCTGGCCCTGTGCCCCATTTGACCTTTTACCCTGTGACTCAATTTCCGGCAGCAGTGATGGCTTTTTCCGTACCATGATGCTATACACCGACTATCACGAGCCTAGGCGAGCCGTCTTTGATTTGTTGCCGGCATATGCTGCATTTTCCTCCCTATAGCCTTAAGTTAAAGGAGTGAATCGTTCCCCCTTCTTTTACACTCTCTTGCCTTTGACCTTTTGACCCCCAGCTTCGAGCGATCCCAAATTCGTTTTCGGAATTACCCCCCACGTCCCGAATATCGTGACCGTACGTCGAGGCGCGTTAAGATTTGTGCCCGAACTTTGACGGATCCGACACGGAGCGCTCGGAGGACGACGAGCACGGACGGTGACGGCGGAGGGACGACGGACGACCATGCGATTTCTACAAGCTGCATTCTGATTAGTCACGATGGAGCTAATAATTATGATTTAAGGAGGGTAAACCTTTGTCCAACAAACATTTGCCTTTGCGAATTGAACTGTGGCAACTGTAGCCGTCACATCCACGAATAGCAAAAGCGTTCAGTCCTTTGGTTAACCAGTCAAACAAATCCATGTTAAAACCCTCCTTTGAGGTCAAGGTATCCGACACTTGGCTCTTCGCATGTCAACGGAAAGTACAATTCATGGTCCTTTCAATAAACCATAAAAATGGTAGGTCCGCTGAAACAAAAAGGTTTTCAATCGCTCTGTCAGACCATGTCTAAAATCTGCCCTGTGCCCATTGACCTCTTGACCGAGTGACCTCCAATTTTCGGCACAGTGATGGCTTTTCCTACCATGATGCTATACACCGACTATCACGAGCCTAGGTCGAGCCGTTTAGATTTGTGCTGCAATTCTGTATTTCCTCCCTGATACTTAAGTTAAGGAGGGAATGTTCCCTTTCTTACACCTCTTGACCTTTGACATTTGACCCCCAGCTTCGACATCCAACTCGTTTTTTCGTGATTACCCCTCCCCGCCTCCCCCCACGTCCCGAATATCGTGACCGTACGTCGAGCCGTTTAGATTTGTGCCCAACTGTTGACGGTCGCACGCACGCACGGACGGACGATCATGCGATTCTACAAGCTGCATCGGACTTTGTCAGATGAGCTAAAAATCGATTACGTATTGAGTCCTCTATTCAGACTTTCGTATTTCACCAAACACATACACGCACATCATTACAATGTACACAATACTATGCCAAAATGAAAGTGAGAGTTATTTGATTGAGCTGATAATTGATTGTTTGCGTAGTAGCAAATATCAGCAGTGCCAAATTTTTTCGACAACATTGTCAGTTCTCCAGTTTACTTGACAAGCATTATGTGGAATCATATAAGAGAAACCATCTATGATGATTGCACACAAGACGACAAATTGAACGGAAGAATTCAACATACACCTACTTAATTCTCACCTTGAAAAGAAGGTAACCAAATCCTTTCCCAATGCTAGTTTTTCTGTCGCGAATAACACGAATCCCCTGAATGTCTCCACACTCCTTAAAGAACTCTCTCAATGCATCATCTTCTATATCTAGGTAGAAGAGGAGACCTATATCAGTTGATGTTAGGAAATACGCATACATACAAACACTGCATGGGTTACATGTAAATTTTAACAGTACTTCAAATACCCAACTGCAAGGGATGAAGTCTATATACTTGCCAAAGGGTAGGTTTCCAACAAAGATCGAGTGTTTATGGTCATGTTGTCCTGCTCTGCCTGCCAGATCACACCTGATGTAACAGCTACCAAACATGGTCCCATTCAGTACCAAGGCATTACTTGCATCATCCGCTGTGCTGAATTCTATATATGCATTGACAGTGTTTCTGCTTTCATGCAGTGCTCCCCTATTCGAATGAAGAAAGAAACCGACACTGTATGTATATATAGTCACTCATAGTCTATCACTGGTTTCATCTACAAAGACTGTTAGTTACGCTACTCACCTAATGTAAAAAATGAATCGATAAAAGATAATTTCTAATATCATTTAGATATTTAAAGTCACCAGTATTTCATATTTAAAAATATCAGGAGAATGTAAGTATAGTCAAGTTAACTTACCTACAAGGCCAATAAACTTACTTTATGGCAACAAGCTTCAGTGGCATGCTAGGATCAGACGGTGCCAATGACCTGAACCTTATCGTCACAACGCGCCCATACTGCTTAAACAGCTTCTTCAGTTCCTAAACAAAAATGGAAGAAACAACAGTGAAAACATATCCAATACCTGTATATCACATGACAGATATGTATATAACAGATACCTAATAGCAACTAACTATAATGTGATTGACAACGCTACTGTGTGCTCTTACACCTTACTCAATAAATAGATGTTTTCAATAACAAACAAAAATCCAGACCATTTAAACTGTGTCTAACGTAATAAATGTAAAAATAAAAACATGTCTCCTTTCAATCTCACTAAATTAACATGGTTGTAAAATATTGTGGTTGTTTTGCATACATTAATTTTGCTATTTATCCCAATATACCATGTTGATACAAGTACTTTATGCATGCTTAGCTCCTTACTGCCTTTTTTGTATCCTTTGGAAGATTTCCAATGAAAAGCGTTCGCAAATTTTTCTCTTCTTGCAACTCCTTCTGTTTAGGAGTGATATGCACTTTTGCACCTCTCTTTCTTGGTTCGTTCTGAGACTGCCCATCATCATCGCTATCTACATGCGGCACACGATCTGGTAGATTTGCTTCCTTCTCGTTGGATTCCTTCACCTTTGATTTTTTGGCAGGAGGCTCTATTCCTCTTGGATCTCCAAGTACCAGCCGCTCTCTGAATTTTTTTTGAGTAAAGTAGAATGAATTTACACCATCTACAAAAAGTGTTATTATTATGTATTAAAATGAATGAAGCGTGGTACTTGTTATGCCACCATTTCTGTATGGATTTAGTTACATGTTATCAAGAGCTAATAAACACGTAGAGTGTACAACGGAAAAACAGTGCTATTTCACAGCAATATTATTTTACTTTGCCTGTGAGTCTAGAATAATCTTATGGTATTGCATTAAGCAGAATTCTTTGCTCTCTAAAGTGTCTACGTCACGAATCTCCTGAAATTTATAGTTGAAACCTTATTTTTGAAATTTTTTTACATCAAAAGTTAGTACTAACGTTACTAAATATATCCTCAAACTCTCACCTGATAAAAAATGTTTTTACGTTGGTTAAATTTGAAAAAATCTTGACGAATTGAATTAGTGTTATTAACACTATTTACCTAGTACTGTACAGATACTGGCGTCTCTCGGTTGCTGCACTGGTTGCTGTGGTCGATGTCATCGTGATTTGTGTATGGTGCACAAAGTGGTGCCCAAACAGTTTCTGTTTTGAATCGTGTTAGCTATATAGAATATAGAATATAGGAAAAATTTATAATATATGTTCATGTGTATTATGTTTGAAAAATTATTATTAAAACTGCGAAATGTTATTTGTGAATTAATTTCGCGAGTGCCTAGTTTCCCGCAAATGTTCGCCTATCGGCTAGCTGCGTCTGGGCGCTACGCAAGAGCTTTCGAAAATGGCGGTTGTGTTCAAGTCGAGCGTTTGTTTACATCGAATGCACCGGCAAATTAGGGGTATAAAGAAGGTATATAAGCATGAAAAGTAAACAGAAACACTAATTGTATTTTCACACATTTTATTTTGTACAAATAACACACAAATATACTACTTGCTGGTGCTCGAAATTCGTGACGTACACAGTTTAAAACAAGACCAATCACTTGTCAATACAATACTCCTAGGCTGATATTGATTGGCTCGTAAACTTCCCCTCCCACAGGCCTCATGGCGCCTCGCATCCACAATATTCACTATCCTTCTCAACTTTTGTGGGTTAGGAAAGTCGTTTCGTGGAAGTTCGGTTTTTTCCGCGATAACTTTATGAATGAACGGAGTTTTTTGGGTAAGTAACATCGGTGACTTTCGGGGGCATCCTCTATGGCCTTATCTCCCATTATCTTTCCTAGCACGGCTAATGCCCGTCATGATGGAGCCGGCAATGTTTTCTAAATTAAGTCTCTACAACGCAGCTCAGTTACTATATATAGTGTAGTAAGAGTACCAAATTTGGGCATGTGACATCAATTATCAGCGCTCCAAGCGGCGACGGAAAACGATAGCCAAACCCGCAAAAGGCGAGAAGGATAGTGAATATTGTGGATGCGAGATGCCGTGAGGCCTGTGGGAGGGGAAGTTTACGAGCTCATCCAATATCTCAGCCTAGGAGTATCGTATTGACAAGCGGTTGGTCTTGTTTTAGAGAGCAAAGAATTCTGCTTAATGCAATACCATAAAATTATTCTAGACTCGCAGGCAAAGTAGAATAATATTGCCGTGAAATAGCACTGTTTTTCCATTGTACACTCTAAGTCTAGGTGTTTATTAGCTCTTGATGTTATGATAACATGCAATTTCTATTAGCATAGTGAAATTGTTAATTAAAATTAACCAAATCTAAATTCTATGCTTGACCTGTAAAGTGTATCAAGTCAATAGTGACGCATGAAGGATTAATTGTTGGCTTCCAAGATTTTTCGAACCTTTCAAGTACTCTTGCTTCTGTTTTCTCTTTTCTTCTCTTAGCTTTGGTCTTCTTTTCACTGCAATGAGCTACGTTTTCAACTGCTTTGCTGGCCTCTGGAACTTTCTTTTATGAAATAAAAAAGGCAAAAATATTTAATTAAACAAACAATGGCCGTAGAGTGTTGTCATTGAAGTGGCAGTGGAGATGCCAGGATCGTTATGTGGCGAGTGGGAAAAACTGCCTATGGTTTTCACATACAAATGCAGATGTATATTTTGTATTTCATAATCCAATGCGCATAACTGATAATATTTCTATTAAATATGATTAATCTTACGTAATTAATATATACAAAACAAAGGTGTGTCATTTAATTCTACTCACATAGTCTTATATGCCCTGCATGCTATAGTATGGAGCACAACCTATGCAGTGTGGTAGGCTATACTTTAACATGTGTTAAAAAATACACTGACTGACATATCTTTTTTTAAAGTACCACAGGTTACTTGCCCACCAATCCACCATCCTCCATAGAATTGTTGTTGGCAAAGAATGATGTTGGATTTAGCCGGGCTACCAAACTCAAACTTAACACACTGTGACTTGGCAAAATTTAGCTGTTTATTGATCATGCAAACAACACTTTACATCAATACTTAAATTGAAATAGGGGCACTAATGAGTGCGCGCCATCCATAATTGCACGTGCCAACCTACAGATGACATGCCCCACATGGTACAGCTAGCAGTGGTAGCTACACGTACTACAGGTGATATATGATGCATCTATCATGGCCCCAGCTACACGATGTACAAGGTAGGGCTACATAAGTACAGCTGTTGTAATTAAAAGTATATTTCTTAATCTTATAATATTTAATACTAGTAGTAGTAGTAGTACCAGGGTACGTTCCGGCAGTACCCTGGGGGGCATAGACCCTCTCAGCACTAGTACTACTAGTACTGCAGATAAGGTCTATGTCTCCCTGACCTCTGTTTGACCTGGCTCGTTTAGCTATTTCTAACTAACCCTAACCCTAACCCTATATATATATATA
>NW_014577232.1:423557-428154 GCF_000485595.1 Priapulus caudatus
TCCGCCATGAAATGACCATATTTAAATGTATCAAGTGTTACTGGCAATCAGGTGCATCCATTATCGCGCTGTTATTCCCTGCTACGTGCACTGCTCTTCGACCAAAGGTGACGCGACCTGCGCGTATGCAAGGTACAACGCATCGAGGATAAAACATCATTGGCGGAGTTTACTCGCACATCCGGGCTCTCGCGCGAGATGCGAAACTACCGTTGGGGGGCGGCCGGGCCCGGCCGGCGGAGGGGGGGCGGGCGCCGGGGGCGGCGGCGGCCGGCCGGGGCGGCCGGGGCCGCGCGCGCCGCGCGGGCCGGGGGCGCCGGGGCCGCGGCTCGGGGGCGCGGCCGCAGAACAAGAGGCACAGAACTGTCAATCGCTGTTAATTCGATAGTACAGCCAGAGCATATAAATCACGTTGACTTATATATATGCTCTGGTACAGGGTACGTTCCGCAGTACCCTGGCGGGACATAGACCCTCTCAGCACTAGTACTTAATAGTACTGCGATAGTTCTATGTCTCCCTGACCTCTGTTGACCTGTCTCGTTTAGCCCTAATTTCTTGACTAATATATATATATATATATATATAAATAGGTTATGCTGCGTTCAGACATGTTTTGTAAATCTTTACTCTAATATAGACGTTTTATCGGCAGGGTGGAGAGGAAATACCAATTTTGCATTAAAGATATTGTCAATGAAATCTTGTAAAACGAACCAGACGAGTGTGACACCACAGACTGTTTGTGTCTATATAATATGCTATATAATTGCCAAACCCTACCCTTATTCATTCACATACCAAAAATGAGCAAAATCCGTTGAACCTGATCGAACTGACTAATGGCAATTCCCATTTTTGCCAAAAAATTGTCGTGGCTCGAAAGTACGTCGACTGGCGTGCTTCAAAATAGGACGTTTAATATGGGAGCATAGCAGTAACAACTACCCAATTTCAAACATGTGGGCCAAACAGTTCCTGAGTTATCGTTGACCGTAGCGAAATGTTGACGGACGGACGGACGGACGGACGGACGTACGACGGACGACGACCCATGGCAATATAGCTCAGCTTGACGATGTCAAGGTGAGCTAAAAAAATAAATAAACACGAAATGTATTTACTACCAAAGTCTTAATGTTTCTCTACTCTATTTCGCCTATAATCACCTGTCGATGCCAGTCAACTGCTCATCTGCAACACGCTAGTACACCGCACGCCCGTGCTGTGCACAAACAACAATAATAAGAGTTTTCTCATTCATGTTATTCATCTTGTTCACTCCGTACTCATCATTCTCATATTCATCTTATTAATAAATATTATTGTTGTTTGTGCACAGCGCGGGCGTGCGGTGTACTTGCGTGTTGCAGATGAGCATTTGACTGGCATCTACAGGTGATTATAGGCGAAATAGAGTAGAGAAACATTAAGACTTTGGTAGTAAATACATTTCGCGTTTATTTACCATTATTTTTTTTATTGAGACGTTCCAAGTGCCTGTGAGTGTGAGTGTGAGCAGTAGTACATTGACTTACATTAGCACTTACATTTATTGGTGGTGATTGTATATTAGTATTAACTTTTGCTGGCTTTGGAAATTTCTTTGTAAAGAGCTCTAATGAAGCGATTTTCTCCTTGTGATTTAAAGCGCTTTTACTTAGACCTAGTATAGATTTGTTTTTTACTATCTTCGTTGCTTCACCACTGTCATTGGCACCTCTACCAGAGCTTAACAACGACGCTATACTGCCAACTTTATAGTCACTCTGCATTATAAAATGGCTGCGATAAATATAATATGAGTATGTTACAAGTGCGACTAAATAACACCGTCTTGGTCGCAAATATTATCTCAATTCAGACTGGTAAACATCGCATGTAATATGGGGGCAGACATACTTGTACACTCACGCCATCTAGATTCAACAATGAAAATAATGTAAATTACCAATTTTTATGGATTTTTACTAAAGAAGTTTATACTGCATATTTTTTAATTACTTACACAATAAAAAGAATTCTGAGAATTTCAGTTATGACGTATACTTATGTGGGTGTATGTGTTACTTGAACGCATGCATGCATCCACGTGCGTGCAGATGACACAACCCTCCCCCCCCCAACCAAAATGACAAAGCCGTACACACAATTAAGCACGCAGCACTAAACTAAACAAGTCATTTTCTGCTGGCCACACAAAGGAGCTAGATATATATGTGTATCTATGTGTATCATATGTGGACTGTTATATTCACCTCGCGTGCACGGATTCTGTAGGTTTCGGTGGAACATCGCAATATATTTAGACCTATAAGAGGGGTTTTGACCAATCAGCGTGTGGGAAAAATGACAGTCATATAATAATATGTATTATATAATATATACTACATAGTTTAGCACCTTGGATCACACGTGGCCCCATACCATGAGACCCGGGACCCCGGATATTGAACAATACCGTGAAGCGCATGTTACATAATATCAAGAGTGGATAAAAGAGATTTATTTTATCCTTTAGATTTTTATCCTTTAGATTTATTTTATTATTAGATCTCTTTTATCCACTCTTGATAATATGTATTTGATATATAGTAAGTATATAAAAGATGGCAGTCAGTTAAACATTATGAAATTGCTACACTACAACCCACACGCGCACGCACGCAAGTAAGCACGCACGCACGCACGCACGCACATTCAGTTGGCGCGCGCATTTTCAGTCATACCCGCGGTAAATACAGTTCCGCACCGCACGGGGCGCATCTAGCTTTCAGGAGACGGGGGTTGATATGTCAGTGAAGTGGCCGACGGCACCCGGTGCTAGGGTGGCCCGGGGGCTTGCCCCTCCCATCTGAAAAATTCAGGCAGCTGTGTGGTCACAGAGAAAATCCCCCGTTTTTATCGAATTTTGCACAGGGGCGAGATAGTGATCCGCTAGGGGACGGCTCTGATTGGCTAATTTTGTCTCTTATTTATTTTATTTTTTATTATTTTTGGCTAATTTTGTTTTATTTTAGAATTAGGGTTAGGGTTAGGGTTAGGGTTAATTGATTTCTATATCCACAACTTATTTCTACATTCACTATCTCTCCCCTTAGACCTACTAGTTTCTATCAGCCTGCAGACTGACGTTTTCATTTTTGGCCCCCATTTTACTAGTGAACGGGGGGTTGCACCCCTTCCCCTTCTAGATCCGCCACTGCGCACACGCACGCGCGCACACACATTTGACGCACGCATTTACAGTCATACCATGCGTTGCAGTAAATAATGCGTTCCAGAAAAAAACGTTCGTAACGCGTAAATCTGTAACGTGAATCGTTTTCAAAGCATCTAGTATATATAGTGACACAGTATCATGATAATAGGCCTACTGGGGGAAAAGGGAGTTTAGAATTAGAGTTATTGAGAGGGAGTGAGTGGGGCATTATTACCAGCTGGCAGGCATTTGCCCAAGGGGTGGGGGCTCACAATGCGAGTGGGGATGGGAGGGGAAACGTGTAGTGCGAATGCATTTTTCAAGTTTGAGGGTTTTCAATGGGCACGTGGAGTTTTTAGCAGGATATTATAAATAAATAGCTATATTTATAACCATTGATATATTGTAATATGTAATGTGTACCTACAAATAAATTGCCCCCAACCTTGCTGATTGTTTCCCTAAGTTACTGAGGCTATCGCAGTGTTACAGACGACGAGCGACTGCACTAACACACAGTGTGTTCTCCGACGAATTACTGATATATTTCCAGGTGCGCGTGGTGGGTGCAATGAGCCTCAGCCTGGGCCACTACCTCTCAGGTTTGCATCTTTTTCGTTATTGTATAACACTACGATTCGACAGGCGTGTACCTGCATATGCCCCTGCGTGTACGCACATACCTGTGCGCGGCGCCTACGTGGAATACCTGCATGTGTTCGTGCAGTCGCGTGTACCGGTGCGTGCACGGGTATACGTGCACGCGCGCACGCGTGTATGTGACTATACCTAAAAAACGTAAAAATACGTAAAAAAAACGCGCATAGTTAGATTGGTAAGTTAGCTCTCGGTATATCTTTTCGGTGCGCGTCGCGCCGCGGTTGCGTTCGTGTATCATGCTCGGGATACGATGACTATACGGTGAGCTTTTGTGCAGACTCTCTGTGGTATGACACCGCAATTTCTTACAGGGAGTGACAAGCCAGTGTTAATAGCTGTTGTTGCATGGCGTTAACGCGGTTATTGACCCAGATGAGAGACCGGATACCAGAGAAGCGTCGCCTGAGAGGTGTTGATCCTGCCCGCTAAGCGCGNAGTCTAGGGTTGAGATAGTATCATCAGATATGAGAATATGGCCCACAGTATGCCTCAGATTGCAGGAAAAAGGCTTAAATATTTCAAACTGGCATGCCTACGGCACGTGCCAAACGTACGCTTGTCAAATTTGGCATGTGAGTGCATGTATGTATGCATGTATAAATGTATGTACGTGTGCTTGAGTATGTGTGTGTTTGTTGTTTGTTCGGTTGTGTGTGTATCATGTGTGTGTGTGTGTGTGTGTGTGTGTGTGTGTGTGTGTGTGTGTGTGTGTGTTGTTGTTGTTGTTGTGTGTGT
>NW_014577233.1:0-3234 GCF_000485595.1 Priapulus caudatus
TACCCATACTTACTTTTCTGTCCCCAAGCTTAGTGATACATTGTCTGATGAAGGTAACCAGTCCGAGAGTCTGCGAGATTGTATTCCTTCGGTCTACTGATGGTGTTTTTTTATTCGAATATAGTTAAGGTCATGTCTGCCTTTGAACCCAACGATTGACTCATCAATGAAGATATCACAGCCCATGTTGAACTCGTGCGCCCATGCAGCACGCAGGTATTCAAGCACACGACAGAATTTGTATTGTGGATTGTAATATTGGGTACCATGTTGTGGCTCCACGCTGCTGTCTGACTCGTGAAAGAATCGCATTATTAGCTTGAATGTGTTCAGCTTCATGGTAAGCCGTGTCCTGCGAATAGTTCTTTGTATTCCAGTACTCCTCGGTTTTGTGTTTACATATGAGTACCATGTTGAGTACAAGGCCGATGAAGGCTTGTAATTTTTCGACAGTCAACTCCTCCCACATGTGCATTTTGGTATGTCTTTCAAGCATGCCTAACTTTGCTTTACAATACTGGAAGTACTTGCTCTTTTCGGAAACAAGTATTTCCCACAGTGACGGCTCATTTCCAGTAGCGGCGAAGAAATGATCAAAGTACTCAACTGGGGTGGCCTTGTCTGGCTGCCACACAGGGCCACTAGGGGCAGTAAAGTCATGGGCAACGGGGGTGTATCATTCATCAAGTCTAACTTGAGTCCAGTTTCCTACAGGGACAAAAGCTGGACCACCAGGATTACTATCCGACCCATTGTCACTTCCAGGATCAACATGCATGCTATGTACATAGTCAGAATCAGAAGCATGCACATCATCATTTTTACTCTCATTACCCGATTCTGAGTCAGAACCAGGGAAATCATTTTGATCTAGGTCACTACCACTATCTACAACCTCCTCTTCATTATCAGAAGTTCCACAACTTGCTGTATATTGAACGAACAGGGCCTATTTCGCACAGAACGACGAGGTGATTTACTGGAGGTCGCCATCTTGAAACAACTTTTTTACTTCCGGGTCTATAACCTTGTCAATTTGGTGATTCAATGAACATTTACAATGATTTCAGCCTAAAGTGTGCCGTTTCATGAACATCAGAGCCCTCTCGTGATAACCAGACCAACTAAACATTGAAATATAGGCTTTAGCCAATCAGAGAGGCTGTTACAAATGGCTTTGGTAAAAACGACAGTCGTTCAGCCCATTCTATGGGAGGCGACATTAATGTCGCACCGTCTCTAGAAGGGTTAATACCGAGTGGACGCCCCTCTATTATCCCGTCGGTCACATATATACTTACAGTTGTCACTGCATATTCTTGCACACTTAATTGCTCCAGTTCTTGGTCATCATTGCTTTCATAACCGCCTTCCTCATGGATCGCATCAAGGTAGGCTCTGATGAAATGGATAAAATATAAAAATTCAATATAGTTTGGGGGAAAAAAGGAATCACAAGCATGAGAAACTGCATGTCCATGGGTTTCTAAATATCATGAATATAATTATATAAATGTCTCGAATCTAATTATATAAAATACTTTAGAAGCTACAGGGGCAGATCCATCTTTTTGAAAAAGGGAGGTGTCCAATTTTGTGGTCCTGTTAAATGATTTACTTTAAATGCACAATAACAAAAACCAAAGTAATAAAAAATACATATAACAATTGGTATTTATTATAAGTAAAACTCCAACAACAAACCCTTTGCCGGGAACAATAGGAATAAGCAGCCTGATGTCTGCATTTGTAGTTTTAGTGATTGAATAAGCAGGCAGGGAGGCACTAGAGTTATGTGTGAATCGCCCGATTCGGTAGCTTTATGGGCAGGGTAACGGCTAGAATTTAAATATAGTGAGGAAGTGGGGGGAGTCGGGTAGCGGACGTGGTCGTGAGCACACGGGAGCGCGTGCGTGTTTGTATGATTTTTTGTATAAACATGTTTAAAAAAAATTGAAAAAATGGATGCTCTGGTACATTCTATAACGATCTGAGCATTAATTTAGCTCATCTTGAGTTTAGTATACAATATAAAATAAATTCTCAATGAGTTTACACTGATTTCAAAAATTACCCTAGGAGCAAAATATAGTATGAAACCTGCCAATTTGAGGAAAATTCTCATCTATATGCTCATAACTCGGTCATGACGAATGTGTTGACAGTGGGACACTGAGGATACTACTAGAACAAATTTCAGTCAATAAACATTTTGGCATTTGTAACATTAGAAGCTAAACAAAATGATTGTTATCCATATGACGCGGTTTAACACTGCTGATTCCACATAATAGTCGCAATGAGAGCAGTTTACTGTTAGAGTATGCAGCTTATACAAACCACATGGTATACATATGAGTAGATACGATTTTTGGCAGTTGTTATATCATTTTGTAACATAACAAGCTCATGATCAGCTGCTGTAGAACACGATTGTTCTTTGTATGACACGGTTTAACACAGCTGATTTTAACCAGGGTGACATTGATAGTGGATTACGTAGTTAGAATTCAGTTATGGATGACGAGATTTCAGGCACAGGGACACTGATGGCAGCTTACTGGTAGAGTATGCAACTGGAAAACATCTTCCGTTTGTTCCGTTCTATAAACATTTGGCAGATTGATTCGTTCATAGTCAATATACATGCTGTGGTTCATGTTCATCACTGTGAGACCAGACAGTCGATCCTCCCCATCCTGTTGCGTAGATAGGTTTTTATACGTCGCATACAGGAGAAAGAGCGCTCTGCCTCGCAACTTCCAACAGGTAGAGTACAACCAACCCTCAACAGGGTGCGGATGTTTGGGAAAATGTTGATGTCAGCATGCTCCAGACACTCAGACAAGTTCGGTGAGGGTGAAGACTGGATTGCCTCTCTGCCTCTCCAGTAGCATTGCCGCTCCTTCACCTCGAATCGCAGTGAGAAAACATTTGGCATATCCTCCTCCCAGTACATTAAACCTTCTACGATGGGTTGAATATTTTCGGTCTTTGTGATGGCACCGGGAAGTAGAGCAAGAATTTTAACACCTTTTCTGCTTTCGGGGTTGAACCAAGTTTGGAACTCCGTGGACAGGTGGTCACACAAGGGGATTGCGAAGTTTCTGAGGTAGTACTCTTTCGGAGATTCACTGAGACCATTGGCCCTATAAATCTGTCGGGTTGACTTTTGTGCCCTTGGCACTGAAATGGATGTATCTAGAGATGTGGCTAAGCGTGTAGCATCTTCAT
>NW_014577233.1:3244-6715 GCF_000485595.1 Priapulus caudatus
CAGCTTGGAGGCTATTGGGCGGACATTCTCACGAACATTTTTGGTGACAATAAAGGCGATGATGGTTTGGAATGACTCAAGGCTCTTCAACAGTCCTTGCGCTTTTGTCCTGGTCTTCTGGTCCCAACTGCCTGCCCAATTGTTCTCATAGATTTCTGGATGACTGGCTGGGTCCAGTATAGCTGCAAAGCACTCACAGATGAGCTCATACATGTCGTAAAATACGTCATAGCATGTGTGCCTCTCTACCCATCTGGTCTTGCACAATTCAACAAGCTTATTCTTCTTGAGATCTGGCGCCAACCGCCCTAAGATTCTTTCCAGAAAACGTTGTCGTTTTGGAGACAGGTCAAAGAACAGGAACACAGCATTCAGCGTGTCAATCATGTTCCGGATATTAGGTACTTTGCAGGCGCTGGTAATGCTCAAGTTGAGAACAAGGCTGTTACAGTGTACATATAAGGCCCGTGGGGATACTTCTCTTATCCGCACCTGAACGCCAACCGTTTGAGAGGACATGCATTAAGCACCATCATAGCTCTGGCCTCTAGCTTTACTGATGTCAATGCCGTGATCTTTCAGACTCTTGATAATAGCATAGCATAGTCAAAAAATAACTCGGTGACTTTACAGTCAGACAGCATCCTCAGGCACACAGACAGAATTTCTTGATCTCCATGAGGACCTTGTCTGCTATGATGGAAAAGAAGGCATTCTCATCATTAAGACTTCGTGTGTTTGTATTGCGAATGTATTCCGCCACTACATCAACCACTTCGTTCTGAATTACCTTTGATGCATACTAAGCATTTCTCTTTCCGGTGTCAAGGTGTTCTCTCAGTATGTCATCGCGCCTGGCTATCATTTCAAGAATTGCTCAAAAGTTGCCCATATTGGATGATGTACTTGTATTGTCATCCCTGTGGCCTCGAAGGGGTAGATTTTGTTTCCCACACAAAACGACTGCTTCTACGATAGCTTTCAAAATGTGTATGTTTTTCTGATACATCTGATGATTCGTTTGGCTTAACATGTATGACAGGGACGTTTCTGGGGTCGTTTGATGCTGAAGTAGCAGTAATCCATGTTGTACTGCATCTTTGTGGTATTGCAGACCTTGGTGATTGTCCAAAACTCCATCTTTCCCAGTAGCTTTGTTGAAGAGGACAAACGGTTTAGTGACAAGCACTCCAGCATATTTCCTTGTCTCTTAATGAGGCAAACAAAGTGCAGTATTTGCACAGACCACCACCCGCTGTGGGGCTGTAGACAAGCCATCTGAATCTCTGTAGCCAGGCAACCCCAATCAGCACGCGCCTTGCTCGACAGTTGTAGGTTGATAGCTGGAGATTCGGATTTATGCTCCAGCTGAGCACAGGCAAATGCATGTACAGTGCTCTTTTCATGTTTCTGGAAGCAGAGTAAAGCGTTTTTTCTAATTGACGAACCCCTCAGAGATAAAGGTATTCTCACACCGACCATCTGCTGTACTCAGTAATCCCGGTTTCTTTGCAGTCACACATATTGTACAAAGGACGCCTACATTGGACTCCTCCATAATCCATGGGTAATGTGGGTGTGTGTATTTCACTGTGTACTTGCCAAACAAATGGTTAATGTGTTACGTTTAAGCATGATTGCACATGTATTTGTATTGACATCTCAACCATAAAAAAAAACATGTGCAACAACTAAACTCTCCATATAACACCTTACACATAACACGACTGGTAACACATGCATCACAGTCACTAAGCCCGAGCGCAGCGCGGGTTCCAACTAGTATATATAAAGTTGTTCAGCCGAATTTGTGTGTTTGCGCATAACTAGAGAACTCCGCAGCCTAGAGGAAAACTAAAGATATATTCAGAATCAGCACGTCTGAGAGATGGTTCTGGCTGAAAATTTCAAAAAAAGTTAAAAAGTAAAAAATTTCTAAAAATGCTATTCATCAAATTTCTAAAAATGCTATCATTCCGCGTGTGTGGAGACGGGCCTTTACACGATTCAATGTTGTTGATTACGTTATATCGAGTACTAATGACTAGAACGGACTCAGTAATCTATAGCATTATTATTGCCAACCCTGTAGTACAATTTCATTCACATAAATGAACAAATCTTTTTGTCCAGGTAGCAGGATATATTCACGATTGTCCATGAAATTTAATGTAAACAGCCCTCAACACTAACGGTTGTGCGATTTTCCGGGACAAGTGAAAGTCTATGTCGGACAAGTTATTCTCTTGCTTAGTTGCCCGATCGGACAACTGGAAAATTATAGTTGTGTAATATTCCTAAAATCCTTTGAGCCAGGGCGCTAGCTATCGCACCACATTCTCATATCAGACAACCAGATCTGAAAACAAGCGTTGCGAGGCCTGGTAAAATGTGTAGAGTGTCTCACACAATCAGTACTCCTATACTTACTCAAAATTACTTTCACCAAGCCAAGAACTTCGGAGACACTTTTCCCTTTGACGCCATATATATATTCCAGTTATAGCAGCGGGCCAATTCTGGATCCAGCACATTTTGCATGATAGACTGCGTGGTGGTTTTCGTGTCTTTTCCACCACCAAGTACAGCAAGCTTTAATACCTAAAAGTAATGAACAGTGTTAGTGCATGTTAAGGCCTATTTACACGGTGCGTTCTAGACGTACGTCTGTGTCGTCAGTCCGACTCGTACGTCCGAAACGCACCGTGTAAACTGCAGAAAGTATGTCAAATTCCCTACGGTTTTGAGTATGAGAGTTCCTCGATTTCACTATAGTGGGCAGCCACAAGTAGAAGCTCCTATAGCTCACCCAGCTAGTCAAACATCAACAAAATGTGCCACCATGCATGTTGCAGTTTCTGCACGTTGACAACATTTGACCTATATAACCATTATATCCATGATGTACGTATATCCTCACTAGATGCACCGACAGTAAAAATTCGAACATTATATAGTGTCATAGAGCCATTTTAAATCTTACACATGGAGCCACCTAGTGGCCAAGAAGTAGGTTGATTTGTGCCAGTTTTATTTGGTATGAGAGATCCTTTTACTAGTACCCACATAAAAATTAGAAGCTTCTATGCAAAACATGCCGCAATTTTGCACTTTCGGGGCTTTCAGCGCCATTTAATTTAGCACTTTAGCTCAAAGGATATAGTACATGACCGATGCTAGGAGAGATTTTTATTTTTTTACGTTGATCACGTTTGACGTTGATCACCTAGCTCCATTGGGCAGCTAGTGTATACGTCAAATCACGGAAATTTCCGTATGAGAGTTGGGGTTGCCTAGACATGTACTTACATACCAAAATTTAAAACTTTCTGTCCAAGGATAAGGAACGTACCCTTAAAAAAAAATTTGTTTCTCCTTTGTACCTACTCGCCTCTCAGGGTACCGAGTAGGTACGTAGATGAAAAATCTTTTTTATTTTGTTTTGACAAGATGTGTAAATTGTATATTATG
>NW_014577233.1:8006-10556 GCF_000485595.1 Priapulus caudatus
TTCTGATCATACAAGATCAACACCATCTTTGTCTTGTTATCCATATGTATGAAGGAACCTGTTGAGCTAATCAGCCAAGCTCCACATCATCGTCTCCTGTAACGTTGCACAGTATAGCAGCCATGATCATCCCACACAGTCACCAATATCTCATTCACATACCATACAAATGTCCACCAGTGTTGGAATTTTCTTCCAAGCTCACTCAACTTTGCTCTGAGGCCTTTTGAGACCATCTTAAAGCCCTTTGTAACTGTTTGTTTATACGGTTCATCAATGATAAACACCTGAAGGATTGCCAACATCATTGCATGTTATTTTGGGTAGTTGAGGTCGAATACATAGTATGTCGTGATCAGTTTCAAGAGTGCATCCATGACATCGCCAGCCTTATTGATTTCTATATGGACAGTGTCACCAACAATGTAAATCCCAGACAGCTCTCCACCCGTCAGGAATGCCACTATATGGGGTGCCTCACACTCTTTTGTTGAGAGTGTCCGCTGAATGTCATCATCAGCTACATCCTGAAACACATAAACTAGATTTAGTCGATGGGGGGAGGGGGCATCGCATATCCCTGCACGCTGCTATATTGTCATCCAGCCTTAGTTTAATGGAATGAATTAATTATCCTTCCTAGTTCCACTTCCAACAATTTTGAAAGGCTCAATGTAGATTCCAAACATATAACAAAGTTTCAACTCTCTATCCTGAACAATGTAGGAGATAGCTGGAGATTCGGATTTATGCTCCCGCTGATCACAGGCAAATGCATGTACAGTGCTCTTTTCATGTTTCTGGAAGCAGAGTAAAGCGTTTTTCCAATTGACGAACCCCTCAGAGATAAAGGTATTCTCACACCGACCATCTGCTGTACTCAGTAATCCCGGTTTCTTTGCAGTCACACATATTGTACAAAGGACGCCTACATTGGACTCCTCCATAATCCATGGGTATTATCCTTCCAAGTGTGTTGATATCAGAGAGTTTTCTTCTTTAGTTTCTGAATGAAATGAATGAATGAATTTGATTTAGAGCTTTGTTACAACAGAGTCAGAATAATGAATATTGTAAAATAGCTCAATATACGAGTTCGAAACTTGGTCCGAAAAAATCTAAGATCATAGATGGCCGCCTAAAGTGCACGGGGATGGGGTATATGCCACACTAAGAATATAACATAATAATCATTCTATGTAAGAATTATGCTTACAATAAAAAAATAAAAAATAATTGTGTCCCACTTCTCCCCGCTCTCCCCTACTGAAATAATAAAGCAAAAATTGTATATTATGTTTTCTGTATGTTTTTGCAGAACGAATTAAATATTTTTTTTTGATAAAAACAAAATTTGTATTTTGTTTTAATTGGCGAATAAAATGTGTCGATTATCGGCATTTTGGCGAGTCATGTCAATAAAGGGGAAACAAGCAATATTTTATCTTATGCCTAACGGTAGCAAGCTCGATAGAACAGAGGGAGGAAGATAGCTAGGGGCGATGAAAAAGTGTACACTTTGTACATATACGCTTGTGAAAATGCTAATAATTGTGAACGGCCACTACACTTACCAGTTTCTTTGCCAGAGCTGGATCCTGCGAAGCTATTTCCACTGTTTCCAGGTCTTCTACTGACTTTATTGGCAATAAAACCGGTAGTTCTAAGTCTACTGGATCCACTTCAGCTGCACTGGTGTTCCCTCTGCTTAACAGGTCCATCAACAAGGAGGAGTGTTCACCTACTTCTCTCCTAAGTTCTTTCACATCCAGTGAAAGCTCGGTTAATAGTCGCAATACAGTTTTTTCAAACCTTTGAAAAGAAAACAATTGTAAGCATACCACTATAACATTGCTCACCTGTTTTTCAGTTGCATTTTTGAGACAGCGTTTACAGACCCCAAATCACTTTGTATTGGCAAGTCGGAAAAAGCCCAATTCAAAAGATGATTTGGGTGTGTCCAAATAGAGAAACAAATTCCAAGCTGTAACCAGATTCATGTAATTGATAGGCCTGCATGTATAGCTACTCCAGTTAAGGCCCAGAACTGACAATAACCCAATCCATTTCTGAAAACGAATGGAATTTGTGCATCAGTGGCACCCAATATTTTTGCAATGTACCAACCCCAATACTTTTGCATGGTTTATTGCATTACTGACACTGACACGTATGCATTACAATACATTACCACTTAAGTAGACTATTGATCTAAACCCCCATGCAAACCCAGGAATGCATCATGTACATGCATGTATTCCATATATGGCACAAATCAGAAATGTCAATGTCAATAAAAAAAACATTGTATCCAGAGCAACCTAAAATCAACCTAGTTGGACACACAGTACTATACTAACTAATCCATTACAATTACATAACACTTGTACACAGTACACTATACCTTTATTAGAAACTGGTGTTGAAGTTGAAGTCTCCAATTGTCTACAAAGCTCAATCCTCTTCCTAGCATTTTCTGGTTCCTGCATAGCATCACGGAATGGCGTCCTGTCTGACGGAAGATACATAATGTAACGGAAGATACATAAT
>NW_014577233.1:11758-17151 GCF_000485595.1 Priapulus caudatus
CAATAAAAAAATAAAAAATAATTGTGTCCCACTTCTCCCCGCTCTCCCCTACTGAAATAATAAAGCAAATATAATACATGCAACGGTAGCTGTATCTTTGTACATGTTGTAACCTTATGAGTATCAGTTGTTGGAGCCTCACTGTCGTTGGAATTGCTTTTTTCATCTTTGGCCTGACCCTCATCTGAAGATTCATGAATCTGTTCAATGACCCCAGCACTGGTTTCTTCGGCAGAACATGATGGGGATGCCTCATGATTATCTTCGGGATCTTCTGTACGTCTACGTTTTTTCAAAAATCTTCTAATGTCCATGTCAGATAGAAATGTTTTGATTACGATTATCAGCACATGAGCACAACAGTGAACACTCAACAGTCAACATGCAGTCAACACACGAACGTTGTGCTGAAAAAAATGCATTGTGATTTAGTGCATTGTATTTGAGCGCATTGTGTTCACTCTGGTTCAGTGATCAGAAATTATGCATGTGATTGTTGTCCATTGACTGATGATAGCGTGAGCAGAACACGTGATAATAAATGCTTCTCGGACTATTTCGGACCTCCCCAGACAAATAAGGTCTTCCAGAAATTGGGGAGGTCCACATAAAAGTTGGGGGGTGGTTCCCGCCCCGACCCCCCCAGTGGTTGCGCCCATGCTGAGTGGAGCGAGGATGAGCTGATGGTGGGGTGCTTGTAGTGCTGCTGAGGCTTACAGCAGGTAAATCATCATCATCAGTGTTGGCCTACACGTAGCGACCAAAAATATGTTTTTAATGAACAAGGCAAACCCTCTCATAACCCAAGTGAAATATTCCTATTGATTTTACACACAGCGGGTGCCCTTAATAGGTGTAATCAAGGTTGCTTGTGGAACAACCCAAATTACACAAATTGTAATATTTGGTTCAACCATTTGGTTAATTACTGTATCATACGGGCAAATCATGGTATTGAAGTTCACCATGCAACATATACCAGCTGGCAAGTTGATAATGTTAGTGTGCAAGTTGGTGAGCTTTTAATTTGTGATGGTTTAATCGGATTGAATTCATCGATTTTGTCTGGGAACCAGAAATTGTGCTAACGTACTGTCTTAATCTGGTTAAAGTTTCCCTCCCAGATCCCAGCTTGTGCACAGTCATGATAAAGTCTGCATTTTATTCATCTTGAAGTCAACGAGATGTAAATAAATTTCTAAGTATTACATGCATACATCAAAGGTTTTAGTGTAGAGCCAAGATTCTACAGGGAATGACTTCAATATCAAGGTGTTTTTTTCAATTTGATGCTAAATTTAAATATTTTATAAGTTAAATGCCATGTAAGGTAAGTAATTATCTAATTAAGATGTGAACTCACTAGATTCTTGACAGGCATTTGTTCAGTTTTGATGTACAGCTTGCCCTGCCCACAAATTCTGAGCACCTCTTCTCTACTGAATGTGATTGACTGGCTCACCCTCGGCTCTGTCAGCCACTTGCTGCCCGGGAGCATCTGAAAAGAACAATTGAAACACCAATATACTTCATAAAACTTCTTCTTCATTTCATTCAACTTCTACTTCTAACTTCTACTTCTACTTCTAACTTCTACTTCAACTTCTACTTCTACTTCAAACTTCTACTTCATTCATTCTTGAAAACTGGGCGATTTCACAGTCCCTTGAAAGTCCAACTAAATTTATAATCTAAGTACCTACATATTCTTGACCTTCAGGCTTCAGAAGATGAAGCGAATTTGCTAATGAGCAAAACACCATGATTTATTTTTCCATGTTCCAGTAACTAGTTTATACTATTTCCAGTTATTAATCCATAGCCCGCTATTGTTGCTAACATATCACATGCTAAGCTGTGCTATTGTTGACTATCATCACAAAACTGTGCTTCATCTGTATTTTGCACTGTCTAATATAATTGTATGCACAAATACATACATGTGCACATATCACAGAAGGAGTTTTGCATGCACCAGCCATTACATTAATTAAAAGCTGAACAGGGGATTAGCTTCCTCCACCTCATCAGCAGACATGATTTACCTTTAGGTATTTGAATTCTAGAGCTGTGATGGTTTCACAGAAACATGACTGTATTTCTTCCTCCACCTCATCAGCAGACATGTCTTTGGACAGCCTCACGTTGCCAGTCAGCCCACTGATGGCAAATTCAGTCATCTTGGATGGCATTGGTACTGGAATGGTTCCATTCCCTTTTACGGTTGGATTAACCATACACACAACCATCTTTGTGATGGCCTTGCCTGGGGGGCAGCGCTTCCTTTTGGAAGGCTGAGCAGCAACAGCAGCAGAACGCTGCTTCTTCTTCTGGGGCTTCTTTTTGAACAAAGATGGGAGCATAACTGACGGCTGGAGAAAGAGATTTTTTATTAAATGAATTGGTGTTTTTGTTGTCTAATCAATTTCATCTAAGTAATGTAGTGTAACAATTTTATTTTATTTTCCTGATCATTTATGAAAGATATTGACTAGTCTTGGTTGAAACTAAAGAATAAGAATGCCATGGATTCTGCCATGATTCAATGTGTCACTCGATACATAAGATTATTTCAGCATCTTGGAAAAAACTTGCACCATTGACCTGAAAGAAGCAAATAGATATTGACTGAAAGAAGCAAATAGATATTGCTTCAGCGCAATCTTCAGCAAACATCTAACACTACATATGGGGCCGTAATCATTGTTCTATGCGACACGGGTCGCGCACCTAGCCCATACCTACATAATGACAATTGGAAAAATATTATAAAACATATATAATCGGAATAACAGAAAAAGATGGACGTGGCTATAGTTGTGCACCTTTAATGATTGGCAAGCTTTTGGCCTTGTATTTCTAGGTTTTCATCAGGTACATTCGATCTTATTGGCGGGTTGAATTCATGTACCTAATGGATCCTATGCCCATATGGAACAAACATGCTCAGGAGAAAGATCATAGTCTAGGTGTACATGTGCAGTGGGTTGAATTTTACCCTCATCATTTTCCTACATGCTACATGCGTCTGCACCAAATAGTGTTAAAACACAAAGTTATGAAGAAAAATTACATTAAATAAACCTTTTTTAGATATACCACGTGGGAGAGGTTCTTCAGACATCCCCCCGCACTCACACGCTCACACACACTACCTTATTGCTGTCCCCAGAAGTTACCTCATCAATCCCATGTTTTTATTGTTGTGCATAAGACAAAACAACACTTAAAAATGTAATAACTTGTACCTTGTTCCAAAGGGGGAAGGGGGATCTTGCAACCCCTTTCGAGATCAGATAGTTTGTCAGTTATTATATTAAATGCGTTACATACTTTACACGTAGACTTATAATACTTTCTTCTGACCCACGTTTGGCCGGTCCATGACTATGGGTTCACCCTTTTTAGATTTCTTATCTGTATTAGGTTACGACTTACTACTTCATTTAAAATTTATGTTAAGACTGCTCCTATTCCTAATGATGAAACGAGCCCCACAGCCTGAGAATCTAACTTAGACCCTGGTCTAGATCTAAAAAGTTAAATCTAGATAAAATCTACACTTAACTGAATACCCTGCTATTGCATGTTCAGCCTAATTAACTTACGTGTAGTAGATCTACACGATCAGCTCCATTGCTTCAAAGTTATTGTCATTCACTTGTGCTTTTGTAGGGTTCTAATAACTGTTAGGATTAGTGATATGTCGACAATTCAAACACAATGGAGCTGTTTCAGAGCAACAAATTTTCAGGCCATTGCTAACTGTTAGTTTTTTGTTGAAATGTCTAGTTTCTTTAGGGCCTGCATTAGTTTGAAGGGATCTCCCTTTTCCTCGACGGTCGCTTTCATGGGCCGAAAAGCCCCATCCTCGTTTTTTGCCCCGACCCTAGTTATTTGTTTGACGTTTGGGACCTCGACCTGTAGATTATCTGTGATGAATTTGCTAAGCTCCATGGTATCGTGGCTGACCCTGTCTGCGGGTACCGTTGCATCACTCTCTGTGACATTAAAGAGCATCAGTGAAGTTTGGCGTCTCTCGCGTTCCTTGAGTTCTCTGAAGATTTTAGTTGCAGATGCTGAATTGTTTTGGAGGCGGTCCACCTTTGTTTCCAGTTCTTTAATTGTATTCTTCATGTCAACCTGTGTGGCCATCAGCGTTTCTACACTTCGTCCGTCTTTAGCTGTCTTGTTATCATGATTTTAAACATGTCAGATAGTTTTTTTACTCTTCGCCGACACCCTCTGCAGTACCATGCTACCCCTGAGTTCCCGTCTCTGATGACCTCGTATGTTGCGTCGGACACCCCTTCGCACTTGCAGTGGAACCAATGAGTACAGGTGTCACATTCAATTGCCGCATCATCGCATCATGTTAAACCTTGTAAATAATTTAAATATCTTGTAATCTTGTCATACAAAGTATGGGGTTGCTAAGAAATCTGCTTGAAACTAACTTCATTGATAATAACCAAGAGGCAACATCTTTCACAGTTATCATGAAACAGTAAACAGTTATATGCAACACTGCAGTATAGCTTACGTACCTCTAGCTATGCTTGCAAGCCTCAGGTTTTTGAAGCCTCTCTCCCGTTTTGGGGGCTTCTTTTCCCTGTCAGTTAAATTGGGTGGCAAGCTCAGTCGTCATGAGGATCCTCATGATGCGCCGCACAATTTCCTCTGTTGATCCTCCTCCCGTTTCATGGAGATATGCAATCTAAATTAAAATGCATAGGGGTTAACGGAAAGTAGTAAACGTCTGACATATTTATAATTAATATAAGACATTAACAATATCAGATTTATTATTTAGGTTGATTATTTTGAGCAAATAACTTACAACCAAACAGTATATGGCTATATTAACACATGCAGGCTTTTACGAAATTCTCTAATGTCCCTTCTTTTATGAAAGTGACATTTTTCGCATGAACGAGTTAAATAATATAATCGCTTACCATTGCGGTTTCTACAGCAGTATCCTGTAGCGATAGTTCGATGTTCTCCACATCTTCCATGGAGGCTATTGGTAGCAGACTCTTTACTTCTGCTGGTAATGCGTACTCCGGCTCCCTTGCACTCACTTTCAACAGCTGCTGTAGTATTTTTCGGTTTTGTGCTACGTCATCACGCATTGCCTCAATCATGAGCATCAGCTGCCGTTCCACTGCTAAAATATCAGAACATTACGCATAATTTATTTTGGCAGTAACTTTAAGTATATAACAGTGCTGGAAACTATTGCTATCTCATTTACTCGAAGCTAGTAGAAATCTCTAAGGGCTAATAGAATTTTCAGTCCCTTTTGCTAGTGTCGGTAAGCAAGTGATGGCCTATAATTTATCTGAATAGATCTGAAATGTTTTACCTGAGCATGTAGCTCTCTGGCGTGC
>NW_014577233.1:17161-18072 GCF_000485595.1 Priapulus caudatus
GATGGTGGCAGCGACAGAGCACCTCTCTCGTTGCTTTCTTTTTTTGCGGGGGAGAATCATCCAGGTCACTGTCCGATTCAGCGATGTACCTTAAAGTAGGCCTATAAAGTAGTGAGACAGCATGTTATTTGTGTAAAATACTCTAAATATACGGCTATTTGAACCGTACAATGAACAATCAATCATCATTAATACAAATTTTCAACACATCCACAGATATACCAAATCAATATTGGAGAATTTATAAATTGGTTATTACAAAAAAGTATAATAAATGCTGCTTACCTTTTCTTTCTTTTGTGTGTATCACAGTCCTCCTCTGACTGCAGGTCGTATGCGTATTCAGCCTTTCTAAGCTTTTGCCGAGCCTGAATTATGTAAATATAGGGTTTGAAATTGTTGCAGTTTGAGGTGACCCAATACCAATTCGACATTTAGCATTTAGACATTGGTTGAAACTTCATTAAACCTTCTGTGGTAGACATTTCTTATTACAGTAAATAACAGGCAAAGTACAAAGGGTTTTTATGCTCACAATATGACAAGTTTATGATAAAAGCTTGTTAAATACACGAATATGGTATTGAAAACACATGAATTTAACAGTTACAGGCAGCCATTTCATTATTTTCAAGTAACTTACTTGCAATGGTTAGCTGCCGTATTTGGAATGTTTCGCAACACTCCTTTGGGGCGCCATGATTCTTGATCAGCGTTTTTATGCTCCCGCTGGAATGTGGTGGCCATAGCACGCTCCCATCTTCTTTGACCCACGTGTCCGTGACAGCCTCCACCTCTCCCGTAGCAGTGAATTCAATGATCACATACATGCTAAAATTCAAAAAGAATCTTAGATCAGTTTAGTCCCATCTTTTACCGGTAGAAATTATTATTATTATTATTATTATTAT
>NW_014577233.1:18082-33070 GCF_000485595.1 Priapulus caudatus
CGAGACGTAGGTGAAGAGAGAGAGAGAGAAAAAGAGAAAAAGAGAGAGAGAGTGCGAGACACAGAGATAGTGAGAGCCCATGGTTGGTGAAAAGGCTCAACTATAGTCACTGCTGGTGGTAACCACAAGTAATTACAAAGATTGTTGTAAACTATGCAGAAGGGGTATCGCTACATAGGATTCCTTAAACGGCAACAGTACATATGTCTGTCTAATGTTTATCCCTGCAGTAGATTCTTGTTTTGCATTGAGATGAGAAACCAAATGAATATCTAATAGTTTTGAGTCAAGCGGATACTCAAAAAATCTGTGATCAGTGCAAAACCTATTAAATACTATGAACTTTGTGGAGTTATAAGACACAATATTTTTAATCAGAACCAAACTCTCACCGGCCCTGACACAATTATCACTTGGACGTAGTGAAATATAGAAATTAGTAAGATATTGCTTCTTTATACTGCGATGAAACTCGAAGGTTTGATGGAACTGGCACATTGAAACGCCTCTCGTTGGTTTTAAATTTGGTTCTACTATCTGGTGTTCTGAAAATCAGTAGTAAATTACTTATTACGTTAATTAACAATAATACATCAACTTCTTGTTGTCTTTCCCAAACATTAGTCTTTCATGCAAACATGCGTCCAGTGACACTGAACAGATGCCCCTTTACAACTCAAGCAGAGGTAGCTGCAACTTGTAAATGTCCTAATACCAGAATATATTTGAAATCTTCTGAAAAAAATTCTTGTTGAACTATTTAAGGTAATCAATTTTATTTTAGAGTAATCTTGACATACTTCTCACAGTTACAATTTTTTTCCAAAGATTACAATTAACTTATGATAACAATGATCTATTTTGCTTAGAATTACAGAATACATCACATTACATGAAAGAATGTAATGATTATAATCGAGTATGGTTACAGATTATGATTACCCCATGTCTGATAAATTATTAAAGAGTTTAATCATTAGGAATAACTTTACCTTTGTATTATGCTTCACCTTATTAATGAAGTTAGTGGCACAAGAACTGGTTGTAGATTGACTATACTGGTTGCAGAACATACTACAAGGGCTGACTCCATGAGGTCTATCATTGTCAAAGGAATCGGCCCTTGCAGTATAGTAAACTCCTTTAGCCGACCTATCGCCCTTTCTACGTGGATCCGTGCATTTGCAACAGTCTTGGTCTTAGTGTTCTCTGACTCAGTGAACTGTGAGGTGCTCTTGGTGGTTCTTCTGAATGGTGGAATGATGACTCGAACGTCCTTATGCAAAAATAGTTCCTGAACATTAAAGCCGCGGTCAGTCATACATAAATCTCCCGGTTCAAATAGATTGACAATCCCTGTCATCTTCACCAACATCTTGTCCGATGTGTTCCCTCCGACTGGCTTTGACACATATGAAATTGACCCGCTTGGCGTCACACCAACAAGACACTTGATAGTTGGTCGCGATTTATATTGTGAATATACTTGAGAGTTGGAAGCTGCCAATGAGGGTCGGTCGATCTGCACATCTGTGCAATCAATGATGCATCTCACAGTTTCTCTGTACTTGTGGAAACACTGGGGATAGTACTTCAGGGTTGCTTCCTTGCTAGGCCAATTGATGAATTATTTCAGTTCCTTATGGAGAAATGGCAGCCATGTTGAAATTATCTGCGAAACAGTGCTTTGTCTGACACCAAAACGAAACGCGAGATCCTCTTCGCGGAGATTAAGACGCAGCTTCATTAGTGTCATCAGCAGCTCGTCTTCCAAAGTTTGAGTTATTTTTGTCCCGGCTTGTTATTGTTATTGATTTGGTAGCTCATGTCATTGAGTGAGGATTTCCCTTTAAAGTAATGCAAATTCTGCGCATGTGGTTCCACCTCACTATACAACCATTTAAACACACTTTAAGAACCAGTATAAAATATTTGAAACTTAACATGACTAACATGTAACAAGTAACATGTAACAAGTAACAGTAACAATTAAGTGTACAGTAGAACCCCCTTATAGAGGGGGGTAAGGTGGGGTACTGTTCACAGTTCACAGTGAAAATAAACTGCTTTTCACATTTCACAGTGAAAGTAATGCTCTTTTCGCAGATCACGGGGATAATCCAGTTTACAGCTAAAATTTCAGACACATAAGATAAGGTCCTAGAAGTATACAAGTGTATTTCTTGACTAACAACACTTCTATGACTAACAACACCAAAAATATGCTTGCGCAGTAGTCATGATTATACATGCAGTAGTCATGTGGTTGACATTGCAGAATGTCTCCTCGAGAGAACAATATCACTCGAGCCATGATATATTGTTCATATTTGTCATTTTGTTGAGTCATGACAGCTGTACATATGTAAAGCGGTGTTGTTGTTGTTTTTTGTCAATAGTGGAATATATTGTGAAAATAAACAGTGGCGATTGGTCGTGTGTAAGTGCACTTACTGTCTTATGTTTTTGTGCATTGTGTATGTGTTTTCTGTATGTTTGGTATTACAGGAGAATATATATTTATATATATAGACCTCTTTATTTCATATATTTCTGTATATTCGTAGGTTTTATTTTTTTTAAATGACACCCAGTCTGCAACTTACAAAATTGTACCCTACCCGGGCACACACTGCCACACCCGCGCGAGAGGTTGTTGAGCGATTGACAAAAATAGATGCTGCTGCGTGCGCTAACCTGTATGATACAGGCGGTTCCGGTTCCGCTTCACTACACTAACCGCCTGTACGCGAGTAATCTGTATGTCTATATACTACCGGTATATAGTCTATATATACCTTTTTGTGGTTAATCCAACAGTCATCTGGGTACATCTTCATGACTGGCAACTATACTGATCTATACTGATCACACACCACTGAGTCCCCATAATATTAACAATAATACACAGGTCATATTCAAGTATCATCCTATCTTCTTGCAAAGTGATTGTGATCTGGTTGTCACTGCCTAGAAGAATCAGGAAGCAGTTAATGTACAAATGAAGACAATGGAGTCTGTGGATTAACATCACAGTGCTTATATAGATCTATATATAATCTGTAACTCATAGTTGGTGAGCATACGCATATTAGATCGGCTGTTGATACGGAGCTGGATTTGAGCAACCAGTCTCTCTTGGAAACTAATTTTAATTTTTATGGTCAGGAACACATGTCCATCAAATTGTTTGAGTAGTCAATACTGATATCGACCAATTTACATGTATATACATAGTTTCATATATAGATTGAATTGATTCCCCAAAAAGTACTATTAAATACAAGAGAGGCGTCAGTTTGGTTCCTATCGGTATGTGTCGCACAGTGTGATTGGTTTATGCTATGCACGCCTCTCAGCAGCCAGCAGCCACGATGGCGTAGGGGATTTAACACTGCGATTCATCAACATTTGCGTACGCAGGTGCTACGATGCGTTGATGAATCGCACCTACGGGCTTTGCGTACGTACTTCGTAGAACCTTTGCGTACGCAATCGACTTTACGCAACGTTGATGAATCCGGCCCCAGGTCAGTATCAAGTCCAGTCTCCGATGGACCACAAACGAGTTGATCTACGTCTTCTAGCTGAACCTTCTCATGATCCTCATGGGTTACTTTTTTTCATACATATTTAATAGGAATGTGCCTGCTTTGAATTTGGTATATGTTTGTCGAACTGTGGTCTGACGAACACACTTTCCATGTTGTACAGCCCATTCTCTCATTTCTTGCTGTTGTGCAGCCCCGAGTTTTCTGATGAGTGGCAGGTGGTGCATCTTTGGAACTGCAGTGAGAGTGAACGAGTGGCTAGGAACTGGATAATAGGAGATTAGGTGTGTGAAATAGTGAGCAGACCAAGAAACAGCTCTCTTCACACCTTCATGCACAGCATTGGAAAGATTCCTGGCATACAGTAAAACTGTTGGAGTCTGATCCTTGAGATGGGTTATGGCATGAAGATTTTCAACATCCATAGTTAGACAGGAATGGAGATCGATCTGAAAGTCCAAGTTGACATCATGTATCGTTGACTGAAGGTGAAGTAGTTCTGAATGTATGATCTGAACGGAATTCAGAGTCTTGCTTGAGACAGTTCCCTCTGGTCCATTAGTTGGTCTGTCGGTGTTTAGGAGATGTTGGACAGACTGTACGGTTCCTTTAAGGTACTCAAACAATTTCCCCACCATCACGATGGCTTCAGCTACAGGAACCTGTTCTACTGTTTGGCGTTTTGAATGAACAGAGAATGCCTTGTACAGGAGACATAAATGCTGTAGAAACTTAGCCATCCCAGCAATGGTTGTAAGAAGCTTGACACTCCCTGTTTGGGCATCTGTCACGTAGATATTATTGTTGTTTTCCACACATATGCCCATTAGTTGTGAAAATGAAGCTTGTTCTGTCTTACCATTCTTATTGCCGCCGTCTGTCTGGTCGCCTGCAAGTACCTTTACAACATTGCTGTCAGATTCTAATGCCTTCACTTGACTACATCCTACATCTGTGAAGACAATTCCATCCATGTATGGTGCAACATGCGAGCACTCTGAGCATTCGTCCGTCCCATTTCTCAGGATAAGTGTCGTGGTGTGTGAGAGCAGGCTCACTTTCAGGACTCCACCCTCAACTTGTTTACTTTTAGAGAAGGCTGCATACAAGTGCTGCTTATTCATACACAGTGATTTTACAACCGAGCATTTCTCGGAATAATCAGTCAACAAATCCACAGACCCTTTTGCTGCAACACCATCCATTTCTATAGTGACAAGAAAAAATGCCCTCCTGATATCGCTAGCACAAACAATCATGTCATCAGATACTTTGGCAATACAAGAAGGCTGTATATCTTCTGACAGCAACAATGTGTCCGTGCTATGTCCCAGCTCCTTGTAGTGTTTTTCTACATCATCCAAGTGCTTCTGCAGTCGTTCTTTCAAATTTGCTTTGGTGCCATTTGTTGAGAGACCCTTCTTGTCTAATTCATCGCCGAGTTGTCCTTTGGTGAATTTGCCAATAGATAGTTTCAAGCTTCCACTGACTTGCTGGATAATAATGCTATGGTCTTGCACCAGAAAAGCTAGGTCATTGAGGTAGGCAAAGCTTCTCACATCACCACATTCTTTCAGCACCTTCACATCAGCTGGCACATGGAGTCTGATTTCAAGAAGACGTGATGTTTTCTTCATGGGGTTGTAGTCGATAGTCAAAAGTTTTCCAACATCACCAAGCTGCACATCAATGGGATGAGGGTAAAACCCTACCTGATTGGTCAGGTACGAGAGGATGTACTACCATTCCAACTTTTTGCAATTCTTCAAGAACAGATTCTTTGGTCAAATGCAGTATGCAACCCCAATCCATCCTATCTTTGTTCATCACACTGTCTCTGGGAAGAGGACGTCTCAGTACATCATCATTGTCTCTCAATGTGTGAAGCATAGACAGACATGACCGCTCATCTTGTAATAGAATAAGCCAGTTTGCAAAACAAGCCTTCAAGCTTTTGCCAACATGAATCGCATCTGGTAGTATAGCAAACATGAAGTGTTTGGGTAGTCTTCCTTCTTCTCTAGCATTTATGATCAGCTCCATTGCAGTTTTGTTTCCCTGTTCACAGTCTGTGGATAGTGCAGCGTCAACAACTCTTTTGCACTGGATTCCTCTCTCCAAACAACACTTACATGCACGTAGTGGAGGTATATGGCTAACTTGGTTCTCGCAGCACTCACAGACGGCCCCTTATTCTAGACAGCTTTCACAAGAGCCTCGACAGTTTCTGGTGGTCTCGTTGCTCAGAATATGCTGTTTGCTATCTGCCTGCTCAAGCAACCTAAGCAAGTTTGTATAATAGCAACATCTCCCAGAAAATAGTCTCTCATTTCTGGTCAAGTCTTGTCAGTTTTAGGTGTGTACCGAATTCCTACTGGTATGCTGACCTTGATGTCAAGAGTTGTTATCTACGTGGGCATGATGGGGATCGAATGATGATCAATGATCTGGATCTATACATGACATGGATAGATTCACGAGGAAAGAGACCTCTTATTCACAGTTCACAGACTAAATAAAAGCTAAATCACGCTTCACGCAAGGTGGTCCATTCACAGTTCCATATTCTGGGCAAAAGAACAATTGAAACGTAGCAATTATACTTCATGTACCACATGAAAACTGGCGCGCGAATTCACAGTCCGTTTGAAATGTCACATAAATATTTTATAATCTACACATAAATCTGGACGCTACAACACTTTCTCTGCTTCAGGTTCACAAGATTGAAGCCAATTTTGATTAATGAGCAACAGCCATGAGTATTTTTTCCATATCTCCAGTTAACTAGTTGGGATTAGTCTCTTTTATCACTAGCCCGCTATTGTGCTAAGCATATCTCACTTGCTATAGCTGTGTATTGTTGAACTATAATGACCAAAATACAGGGCTTTTTAACCTGTATTTTGCACTGGTCTTAATATAGATTGTAATTCACAAAACATCAATAATGATGCACAATATCACAGAATGGTGCATGTGTATCATACACTTAAAAGTTTGTATCGAAAATCCTTCTTTTCTGCTTCAGTATGGTGAGAAGACGCGGTTATGCTATTTAAGACCCTTTGAGAGACAAGAGATTTCTTGCAATGCACAGCATTACGATTTATTCAAAAAGCGTGAACATGTATGCGGATTAGCCTTCCTCCACTCTATCAGCTAGACATGATTTACCTTGAGGTATTTTGAATTCTAGAGCGGTGATGTGCGTTTCACAGAAACATGACTGTTTTGTTCTCCAGCCTCATCGAGCAGCACATTTCTTTGCCGACAGCGCTCACTGTTGCTTAGACAGCCCACTGGATGTGGTTCTAAAAAAATTTCAGTCATCTTAGGATCTGGCGTTGTTAGTACTGAATGGTTCCATTCCTTTTACGTTGGCATTAACCCACACACAACCATCTTTGTGATGGCCTTGCCTGCGGGGCGTGGACGCTGGCAGCCGTTCTTCTTGGAATGCTGGCTAGCAACAGCCCAGGCAGACGCCCTGCTTCTTTCTGGGGCTATCTTTTTGAAACAAAGATGGCCAGCATAAACTGTTTAAGGGCTGCGGAGAAAGAGCAAATTTCTTTAGTTAAATGATATGGTATTTTTGTTGAGTCTAATTATCATTTATCTTACTACTCACTTGATCTAATCCATTTATATTAAGTATGTCAGGTGTTACAATTTATTTTATTTTCGTTGGTCATTTATATAAAGATATTGACTGGGTGGTGGTAGTCTTTGGGTTTGAAACTTAGAATAAGTATATGCCTGGGTTCTGCCTTATGATCAATTGCTGCCACTCGATTACATCAGATTTATTTCAGTTATCTTGGAACAAAACTTGCACTCATTGACTCTGAAAGCAAGCAATAATAGATATTGCTTCAGCGCAATCTTCATGCTAAACATTCTAATCACTACATTATGGCGACCGTATCATTATTCTATGCGCAGGGCCGCGCACCTAGCCAAGTTACCTACAATATAGGGCAATTTTGGCAAAAAATATATGAAATCATTATTTTATAATCGGAAAGTAACAGATAAAAAGATGGACGTGGCTTATAGTTGTGCACTGCACTTTTTAAGGATTTGCATAGCTTTTGGCCTGTGGTATTTCTATGGTTTTCATCAGCGTAATTCGATTTTGATTGGCGGGTTGAATTTCAATGTACCTCAATGGATCCCTACGCTCATTATTGAACAAACATGCTCAGGAGTAAGACATATTCTAGCGTTACATGTCCGTACAGTGGGGATATGAATTGTTACCCTCATCATTTTCCTACATGCTACATTGCGTCTGCGCGCCAGATGATGTTACAACACTCAAATGTTTATGAAAGGAAACTTTCAATAAATAACATCCTGGTTTTAGATATACCACGTGGGCAGAGCGTTCTTCAGACATCCCCCGCACACACACGCTCACACACAATACCTCATTGCTGTCCCAGAGAGTATACCTATCAATCCCATGTTTTATTGTTGCTGCATAGACAAAACAACACTTAAAAATTGTATAATAATTGTACGTTGTTTCCAAAGTGGGAAGGGGGTTAAGGGGCGATCTTGCACACCCTTTTCGATGATCAAATTACTTTGGTCAGTTATTATATTATAATGCCAACGTTACATACTTTTACACGTAGACTTATAACTATCTTTCTTTCTGACGCCATCGTGTTTGGCCGTCCATTGACCATGGGTTCACCTTTTTTAGTATTTCTTATCGTTGTATGTAGGTTACGACTTTTACTTCAAATTAAAATTTATGTTAAAGACTGCTCTATTCCTAATGGTATGAAACGAAAGCCCATCAGTCTGAGATCTTAAGCTTAGACCCTGGTTCTAGTTGTCTAAAAGTTTAGTCTATAGATAAAATCTTACACTTAACTGAATACACCTGCTTTGAATGTATCAGCATCAATTATCTTACTAAGGTAGATCTAGCACGATTCAGCTCCATTGCTTTAAAGTTTTTGTCATTCAACTTGTGCTTTTGTCAAGGGTTTTAATAACTGGTTAGGATTAGTCTATATGTCGGTATATTCAAACTACGTGATTGAATTGTGTCTCAGAAATGGACGCTGTTCAGAGCATACGAATTTTCAGGCCCAATTTTGCTAATGTTGGTTTTTTGCTTGAAAATGTTAGTTCTTTTAGTTTGCCTGCATTAGTTTGGACTGGTGCATACCCCCTTCCTCGACGGCGTTTCAGTAGGCGAAAAGCCCAGGTCCTCATTTGTTTGGGCCTCGGTCCCTTGTTATTTGTTTGGACGTTGTGAGGACTCGTACGCACTGTATGATTTTTATCTGTGACATGAATTTGCTAAGCTCCATGTTATCGTGGCTGACCCTGGTATGCGGCGGTTACCGGTTTGCAATGCACTTCCGCGGACAGTTAAAGAGCATCAGTGAAGTTTGGCGGTTCTCGCGTTTCCTGTGAGTTTCTTTGAAGATTTTAGTTGCAGATGACTGAATTGTTTTGGATGGCGGTTCCACCTTTTGTGTTCCCAGTTCTTTAATTGTGTTCTTCAATGTCAACCTGTGTGATGCCATCAGCGTTTCTATCGACTTCTTCCGTCTTTATTCTTGCTCTTGTTATTTCATGACTTTTAAACATGTCAGATAGTTTTTTTTTTTTACTCCTCGTTCGACACTCCTCGCTAGCAATTACCATGCTACCCCTGAAGTTCGCCTGTCTTTTGACATGACCTCGTATGTTGCGTCGGACACCTTTTGCGCTAACTTATAGAGATGGAACAATGAGTACAGGTGTCACATTCAAATTTGCTCCGCATCAGATCGCTTATTAGGTTAAACCTTGTAAATAATTTAATATATCTTGTGAATCCTTGTCATACAATAGTATGGGCGTGCCCTATAGAAATCTCTTGAAACGGAACTTCCATTGATGAGAACAGTGAGGCAACATCTTTTCACATTACTCATGAACAAATAAACAGCTTATTATGCAACGCACAGCTTTGCAGTATAGCTTTACGTACCTTAACTAGCTTGCAAGTTCATGGTTTTTTGAACGCCTCCTGCGCTTTGCGCTCCTTTCCCTGCCAGTTAAATCGGGTGGCAAGCTCCTCAGTTCTTTCACGAGGCATCTCATGATGGCCGCCGCACCAATTTCCTCTGTGATCCTCCTCTCCGTTCATGGAGGATATGAATCTAAATTAAAATGCACAGGGCGGTTGGAAAGCATAGAAGTGCGTAAACGCTTCTTGACACTATATATAATTAATATAGCATTAACAATGATCAGATTTATTATTTAGATGTTGATTATTTTGAGAAAATAACTTACAATCCAAACATATATTGGCTATATTTAACACATGCATGGCTTTTACGAAATTCTTTCTAATGTCTTCGTGGTTTATGAAAGTGAATTTTTCGCTTATGAACGCGGTTAAATAATATAATCTTTTACCATTGCGGTTTCTCAGCAGTATCCTGTAGCGATAGTTGCTCGATGTTCTCCACATCTCCATGTGCGAGGGCTATTGGTAGCAGTACTCTTTACTTCCTGCTGGTAATGCGCGTACTCCGCGCCCTCTCGTGCACTCTTCAGGCCCAGGCTGGTGTGTTAGAATTTTTCGGTTTTGTGCTACGTCATCACGCTTGGCCTCAATTCATGAGCCGATCAGCTGCCGCTTCAGTGCTAAAAATCAGTAACATTACGCATAATTTTTATTTTGGCAGTAACTTTCCAGGGTATTTATAACAGGGGTCTTGAAACTTATTGTATCTTATTTTACTCGAAATAGTTAGAAATCTCTAAAGGTGCTAATAGAAGTTTTCTCTAGTCCTTTTCGCTAAGGTGTCCATGGTAATTTAGAGTTGGTGCCTATAATTTTTATCTGAATAGATCTGAAAAGTGTTTTACTGAGCTTTTGTAGCTCTCTGGGCGTGCTCCTCCTGTACTGCCGTTTCTCTGCTTTTCAGCCATTAGTGGTTGGTGCATTGGTGATAAGCGGCAGGAGCATGCTCTTCTCCGTTTCGCTTTCTTTGTTTTGCCGGTTGAGAATCATCCAGCCCGTTCATGTCCGACGTTCAGCGATCCCATCTTGTTACCTTTAAAGTGGAGCCTATAACAAGTAGTGAGGACAGGCATGTTATTTAGTGTAAATAATACTCATAAAGTAGTACGGCCTATTTGAACCGCTACAAATGAACAATCAATCATCATTTATTAATACAAATTTTTCAACCACATCACAGATACACAAATCAATATTGGAGAATTATAAATTGGTTATTTACAAAAAAGTATATAATAAATGCTGCTTTACCTTTTCTTCTTTTTCTGTGTATCACAGTCCTCCTTTCTGACTGCAGGTTTCGGATGTGTATGGGCAGCTTTTCAGCTTTTGCCGAGCTATCTCATTATTTACACATGAATGCATGAATTATAGATGTACAATATAGGGTTTGGGAAATTGTTGGCAGTTTGAGGTGCACCCATGAATACCAATTCGACATTTAGCCATTGTAGGACATTTGTTGCAACTTCATTAAAACCTTTACATGTGGTAGACATTTCTTATTTTACAGCAAATAAAAGGCAAAGCTACAAAGTTTTATGTCACAATATGACTATGTTTATGATAAAAGCTTGGTTAAATTACACCGAATATGGTATTTTGAAAAACACTCATGAATTTAACAGTTACAGGCAGCGCATTTCATCTTTTCAAGTAAGCTTACTTTGCAATGCGTTAGTTGGCCCGTATTTGGAATGTTCGCCAACCACTCCTTCTGGGGGCGCATCAAGATTTTTTATCATAGCGTTTTTATCTGCCTGCCTTGGAATGTGGTGGCCATAGCACCTCCCATCTTCTTTGACCCACTGTCTCGTGACTAGCCTTCCACCTTCTTCCCATTATCAGTGAATTCAATGATCACAGCAGCATGCTAAAAATTAAAAAATAATCTCAGATCAGTTAGTCCCTATTCTTATCCGGTAGCAAATTATATTTATTTTTATTTATTATTGTTGTTAAATCTTATTCTGCCCTCAACTCTGTCAATACAGAATAAATGTAAATAATAAAGAGATGTATGAGAGAGAGTGAAAAAGAGTGCAGCTAGTAATTTACAGTCGCTGTATTTGATGTCCAAGTAGTTAGGGGGACAACCTATTTCAGCCAGCACCATGCACGAAGAGGCGAGATGTAGTGTGAGGAGAGAGTTGAAAAATTAGGGAAAAAGTGAGAGAGAGTTGAAAAGGATAGTAGAAAGAGAGAGAGGAGAGTGAAAAGGATAGATGAAAGAGAGAATATATGATTATAGTTCACAATACAATGTTAAATTATTTACAGTGGTGCATTTTGATGCCCAGAGTTTAGGGGCGGAACGCTATTCCAGCCAGAAAAGCACCATGCAGGAGAAAAGCGAGACGTTAGCGTGGAAGACGAGAGAGAGAGATGAGAGAGAGAGAGAGTAAAAAGAGCAAAGAGAGAGCGACGAAGTGGCGAGACATAGAGATCTGTGTGAGAGCATGGTGTAGGTGAAAAGTGCTCCCATAACTTATAGTCATCTTGTTGGTGGCAACCACAAGTAATTATTTAAGATTCGTTGTAAAAACTATGCAGAGGGTATCGCTTACATAGATTCCGTTAAACGGCTAACAGTACATATGTCTGGCTAATGTTTATTCACCGCGTAGAATTTCTTGTTTTTGCATTGAGATGAGAAACCAAATGAATATTCTAATAGTTTTGAGTCAAGTGTGGATTACTCAAAAAATCTGATGATTCAGTGCAAACCTAATTATAAACTCACTATGAACTTCGTGGATCACTAGCCAGATGTAATGAATGTACATAATATACATTGTTAATGACCAAGCTGTTGCAGCTTCAACAGCGGTTTAGATGCTGAATGCCATATCGCGGCTTAGTGGAATATCGTGGTTTGGTCATTCATGGTCTCTGACGTTCTGTCATGACGGTTAGCCGCTTGCCTTACTTACACATTCCGCGGCAGTCAAAATCGCCTCTGACAATTTGATATGTATTGTTATATTGAAGAATATGAGCAATGTACGAAGATGGACATAGTGTTAGCCACGTCGAATAAAATTAGAAATGAAAAATCGATATATATTTTTGTATCTTCTAAACTTAAAGAGTATTCATTAAGCACTCGTTTCTATGTGTAAGCTTTTGGAGGAGAGGAATCTTGGCTGAGTGTTAATCACGTTTAGTTCTTTATGCAGAGGTGCCATTATCATTCTCTGGATAGCGAATGGGTCTCACCGTGTGCCTTCAATCAGCGTTCTATTGAGCGCTTTTAGTTCGTTGCTCTATGCCTTAGGAGGATGACGTCCTCGTCTTCGTGGTCTCTGGTGAAATGGGCGAGAGGTAAGCTTGGAGCTGAAGAGAGAACTCGTGACATTGCTTGCTGCGCAGGTGTGGATGCATGGAGCCGCTCCAGTAAGCCTGGAGTAGATGCTAGATGTAGAAGTAGATTATAGTCTTCGTAGATAGTAAGTATAGCAGTCTGAATAGTAATGTATCGGTTTGCTCTGCAACTGCGTGTAGTGCATGAGTGGCTTGTCAACAGTCCGGGCACGCATAACGGCTGTAATGGTTTGATATATGTCACTTCCGGTTGTCTACTTCCGTCGTACAGATTCTTTTAGTGACTTCCGGCTGATTTAAAAAAAATAGATAAGCGACTCGCTTCTTATTTTCCATCGGCATTCCGGTGATAAAAACACACTTGATTTGGCTATATAGTAGCAGTACAGTGTGATGGTATCGCTCGGATTTTGTGGGTTTCGGAAGTGCGATGGAGAAGTTAGAGAAGGCGGGTAAAATATGGCGGGAAAACTCAAGTGTCTAGAACAGTCATGAATTTCTGGATTGCAGGTTGGCAGAATGTCGAGGCTTTGTTAGCGCTTAGTGACAATCAGCATGTGGTTAGATGTGCTTTGATATTCTTTTGGCATTATGCGAGGCCTGTTGAGTTGGGGAATCTGTAGGTATGGGGATATTTGTTGGAGTTACTAGGATGATTGTTTTGGAGAGAGATCGAGCAAATTACGTTCAGTACCGGCCATCTTCAATCGAGCAATCGAATGCCAATATGGCCTTGGTTATACAAAACATTTTCTACATGGAGGAATGCAAAATAAATCCTGAAATCCACCAAATGGTTGCCGGAGGGATATTATTTATAATAGCACTTCTGTGTAGATCTTTACCACTTGGATTCCAGTCTATGGTATCATGGGAAATCAGCTTTCTTTTAGAATTTGAGAATATGACTTTTTTTGGATAATTGCGTGTGTTCGGACATCTTGCCGTAAATTGTCCTACACGTCACGGATAACTTGAGCATAGGGCATTTACATATTGTGCTGGATTTACAGTGTTTTTTGATTGGGTCAATGACTTAGGCCATTTATACAGGGGGTGCTTGCACCTGGAAGGATGAATTGGGGCAAAAACTGCAAAATTGCCGAAAAGTGAGTGTAGGGGCAATTATTGAGGAGGTAGACGATATACATCATATTTTACACATTTTATCGACATTAATTTATTTTATACATCTGATATATTATATTATATATGATACTATATATATCACCTGGGGAAGGTGAGCTAGGGGGACGCATGACCGCGATAGCTTTTGGGCTGGAATTTCCACATCATGATGGCGGAGTGGCCGAACAGCTCCAGAGATCGATGACAGCGGAAAGTGCAGCATTGAACTGAGATGGCTCACCAGAATGATGATACCTTGCTCTGTGCATTATAGATCACATCTCGCGCAGAATCTTAACGGATGCCCGATATATATATATACTTATATATTATATTTACTGATCCTAATTATTAGTACTTATTGATTATATTTACACCATTACATATGACCAATGCATCGAAAATAACAACCTGCATCGCGAATATGCTCTCATCTTAATTCTGCTCTCCGATCCGCAAATTATAACTACTCACAAAATTGTCCGTGCAAAGTCACAACGTGCACCAACTTCAACGTGAACACAAAGTTTTTCTTCTTTCGTTCACTGGCTCTTGCACTAGCGACAATAGTACTCGCCCTTTTGGGCCTTTCTTTTTTGCACATTGTGAAATGAAGCCATCTGTAGAACGTTTTTCATTGTTCACATCCAACAACATAGTCCAATTTCTTCATTTGTACTGTGTTGTGGCCATATATCAACGTATTATTATTTCAGCAGTATTTTGTTTGCTGTTGTGGGATGATGAACTTCCAGGTCTCACAACATGTTGCACTTCTTCCCTTGAAATTCATATTCACAGTCAGCTTCTTTGTAAAATTAGCTTCACAAAAATGTTTTTTGACTTTTCTAGAATCACACGAGCTAAAATCTATAGATAATCTATACCGAGCTAAATCTGTTATAATAATTTATTAATATAAAATAGTTCTATTATATT
>NW_014577233.1:33080-39061 GCF_000485595.1 Priapulus caudatus
ATAAATTTATAATATAAAATATTCTATTATATAACGTTCACCCAAAACGCACAAAATTCTAATGGAAATTTTAATGGAAGTTATAGAAACATATTTTTTATCGACCATGGACTGTACCTTGTCCAGATTAGACGTCGTGCTCCGTTGACCGAGGTGGGGTACCAGAAACTGCATTTTATCTACCAACCAAGCTGCTCGCTTTGAAGGCACATTGGTCGCACTGCCACTGGGGACATCCTTCATCTCTCTCAAGTTCTTCCCGAACTGTGTCCTTAGGGCCTTCATTTTTCTTTTCACCTCTGCTTCTGAAACAAAAATGATTAATATTTACAATGTGGAATGTACCAGTGAATAAAAAAGGATGTGATGTAAATAGTTTTTGTACGTCATTTTGTTTTGTATTTTTTTGTACGTTACTTTGTATACTGAATCAACAAGGCTGCCAAGGCCAGGCCCAGGAACATACATTATTATGCATGTTTATATATGCATGCATTATTATGCCTTGATACATACTGGACGGACAGCAATTCTTTTGCCAAATAGCTTTTCTTCCGCAAACACATGCGTCTAACGGAATTGCTCCGACGTGTGATTGGAGGATAAAAATAGAATTCGTGACATTTCGTTTCACCGGTCATAGCTGCGCGTGTATGAGCGATACCGCGCGTGCATATTTCCTAATTAATTAGACTAATCGCGCTTCAAAATAATGCCATTCACTAGCTATTAATTAATTTCCAGCCTAATAATTAATTAATTAATTAGCTAGCCTACACTAGTTGTTTGAGATTGATTGTCAGTTCAGAAACAGTTCAGTTCAGTTTTTTATTGAAAGCAAAAGGTTATACACCATAGATTAGTTTATCTGTTTTTACACACTATATATACGACGCAAGTCGCTTTATAGTTAGTGTTAGGTTTAGGGTTGGGGTTAGGGTTAGGGATAGGGTAACTGTTTGTACTTGTGTGTGAGACTGCCGTACTCGAGACATTAAGATAGGGCTGCAGCGCATGCGTAGTGTGGCTGCCGTTAATACGTCATTTTCGGAGGTTGCTCAATGTTATCTGAAAGTAGTGTGAATGTTAGTGCCGAACATTTGGAAAAAACGTTCTTGGAATGTCAGGAAAACTTTCCTAAAAAACGTTATTAGAACGTTACTAAATAATGTTCTGCTAACCTAAAAGAAACATTTCCATAACATTCAAGGAACATAACTTTGTTAGTTGGAATATAGCCGCGTGTATATTATTAATATTATTATTATTACTATTAGAGGTTTCAGTTTCCTTGGTTTCAAGTAAACAAAGCTTAGAAATGGATGTTTTGTACTATAAAACACACATTTTTAACCTAATTAAGAGCGTTTTCAATGCGAGTCTTGGGGTGGCATAGACAAGAAACAATCGCCCTGTTACACTAATCCTATTATGAAAATGATAACACAAATGATAACGATGCATAATTAATGTGCGTGATTCTGCGAAGCAAATGCACTAGCCAGGCCTACGAACAGTCGGTGCCTGCCTAAAAACTGCTCTACTACCTGGTTGTCCAAGAAGTTGGGCCACTTCACTCATGGCCATCGCCTTGATTATTCTGTTGCTGTACTCCGGTAGTTTTATGTCAAAAAGACATGGCCTCTCGCTCCATAAATCTAATAACTCGGCTTCTAATTCGGTTGTCCAAGTAGATAAAATTAGGTCCTCCATTTCGAAATCACGTGATGGCAGCGCTAATTTTCATTGGTCTGCAAGTGATTTTGTTGCCGATTGTCGTGGTGGCTTTTCGCACACTTTCACCACAAGTTGCCACCACGAGCAATTTTCGTGGTGAGAAATCAAACCGGTTTGATTCTCGGCAACTCGTGGTCACCACTAAATTTCTGTGGTGAGTGGTCGTTGCCGGCCCCGCGCACTTGGCCATTTTTGTGGCGACCACGAAAATTGCCTGTACGAGCAACGAAAATGGTGAAGTGTGCTGCTAGCTTTAGGCGACTCTACGATAATCTTATCTTACGTCAACGTCCCCAAAACAGCAAAGAAACAAACATTGGTTGTTTCCGGTCTGTTGCGTTTAAAAGCGCACTGATTTTATTTAATCAAACAACTACTCTTATATTCTTAATTTCTTGTACAATATTTTTTCGTAGAAGCAATAACATTCAAGAAATTGAGCAGTAGATACAGAAATACTGGTATAGTGGTATCATGGAGTGCGAGCGAGTGAGCTCCGCTATAAACTGTGACTGTACCAGTTTATTTTCGTTTAGTTTGTTCAACCACAATGTTCTGTGTTACAGATCGCCATCGTTTTTGATGTCATCTTCGTATGAATAAAGCAATAGCTGAAAGCTGTATTCCATACTTATATATGAAGGAGATTTATAATTTATAACTTTTTCATGAATACAAGCTGTCTATTTACGTGGAAACCTATACATATCAGGCTCATAGCAAAACGAACAATAAAGAATGCTTACCCGTGGTGTTACCAGAAAACGATCATTGAGCTCCAAACTGCAAATCTTTCACCCATCCATTGACAAACTTGTTGTAACTTGTAGGCTTCAAGAGACAGGCCTTCAATTCTTCCATCGTATGCAGAATTTTCGCGCTTACAAGATGGTTCGTCATATTCATATACGATATCGCCTGTAGACAACTAGTATCAGCAATCATCTTTGCATGACTGAGGTCGTGATATGGGTCAATTCCTCCGATCAAACTTATCTTCTGGTCATATCTGTCGCCGGTTTGTTTATCCAAACCTTCCCTATAACGTTTCTTGGGTTGTTTGACACTCATCCTTCAATATATTCAATTTATAACCGATAAACATTAGATAATACTCAGGAACAAACAGCAACGCCAAATACCAGCCAATCCTTTTTTACCAAACAAGATGGCGGCCGGAAGAAACAAATGAACAGCTGCCGAATACGTGTGAACTATGTATATACGTCATGTGCCGCCAAGGAGTTAATATTGCTCTTCTCCCAACTCAATCGTTAGTTTTGGGCCATCATAGTTTTTGTATATCTTCAATATGTTAGACGATACTATGAGTCTGACTGCCTCTCGTAAGCTGCCATCTACGACACAATTAATCACAGAGATGTTACCTAGTTATAGAAAATTAATTGGGTGTGGAATAAAAGGCAACGCTATCTGCTTGGGTGTGGGCATGCCAGACGCATTGCACGCGTATCCTGCAGCCATTCTACAAAGCAGGAATGACTGTGGAAACCCTAACCCATCCAGATAAAGCTGCCCAACTCTCTACTACTGAAAATGAGACATGCTGCTGTACTATTTCTGTGGTTGAGGGTCCTTCAACTCGATGAATCGTTGAGCTGATTCTGCGAGGATCTTCCAACAGTACTACCGTAGGTCTACGAAGTGGCAAGGTGTCATTTGTCGCCATCTGGATGATGTCTTCGATTAGCGTGGCAATGCAGGAAAAGTCATTCGGCCCCTTCAAATGTGTGACTGACCAATGATTTGCCTTCTTTGCAAAAACATTTGCCTATTTACAAAAACATTAGGTTTCAAAACTTAAATAGCATATTTAAAACCACTACACATGTGAAATTCCACAGCAAACAGACTAAACTATGCACCTTATGTATGCAGTTATATATTAATTTGAAGTAAATGCTTATTGATGACTTACCCTGGCTGGGTGACTCTGACTGAGTGTTTGCGGCGAGTGACTCGATCGTCAAGTGACTCTGACATAGCGACTCTGTCGCTGAGTGTCTGACAACTGGAATATGCTCCTTTATATACCCACACTCACGTTATCTACGCTTGGCATATGGGGCACAAAATCTGAAGTGGAAATTAAATCCATGTATTCCTTCGCATCATCCTCCGTTTTCGTTTCCGACAAGGAACTCATCATAGAAGATGATATCCTGTGCTATGAAACCATTCCAAAAAGGACTAATTGTAGGTCACCAATAAATCTGGGAGTCAGCACTCTCTGTAATCTCCCGAGCCTCTTCTTGGCAGCTGAACTCTTACCAGCACCAGGAGCTCCATACAAGTGGATCGAAACAGGTTGTGGTCTAGAGGTCTTATTATCATGGTACTGGGACAACGTCTGCTGTATCTTGAATATATCACTGTATAAGGTCAAAACAAGTGTCATCAATTCAGGAGACAAACCCCCCTCCTTGAGGATATTAGTACCAACCTCCACTAATTGATCAATCGCTTCTCTATAGCAGGGGGTGCCAATAAGGGAGGGATTTCCATTTACATTCAGAACGGCCTGTGTATTTGCTATCCACTTCTTTTTCTCATAGTACTCCAAAACCATTTTGGGTGCAGTAGCATAGATAATAGCTTCCTTTATCATATAAGGAAGCAAACCGAGCAAATGAGCCGTCTCTTATCTTACGAGTGTAGCCATCTTGTAGGGAACCCTTATTCTAAAAATCATCCCAATCGCAGCCACTGCATATCATCGGGAGCTCCGCTATTAGGCAGTGCCTAAATCTGAATATTATAAAAACGTTAAATGGCGATCATTTAGGTGTAACGCCATCACTCGCCCACATCTCAAGACTTTCACATCTCAAACATTTATTTTCACATACAAAATTACACATATAATTATCAAGAGTATATAATGGGAGTTCTCCCATATATACTCTTCGTTTCTATAATGTACGTCGATGGTTGCTCAATTAAAACTGACTTCTTCTCACTCACTCATTCGTGTCATTTTTTGTGGTGAGCTACAGTGTCATTGACACTTTCATTCCACTAGGGTTGAGGCCACGTTCATGAAGAAAGTATTAAAGCTATCTGCTACCCTTGACTTTTCAAAACATATATTGTCCCCAATTTTTAGACTTACCTGACCAGAGCTATTATTTGCTTTATTGTTCATACCCAAACTTTTTAGAGTGTGCCATAGTTTCTTAGGATTATTCTTGTTACTTTAACTTTTTTTTGTATAAAAATTGGCTTTTGCCCTCTTAATATCATTCTGAGTTTTGTTCCTAAGTAACTTGAAATTCTTAAAGTCTATTTCATCCTTATTTCTCCTGAATTGTAATAGTTTCCTGTCTCTTTCCATAATAAGTTACTTTATCTCCGAGTTAAACCATGTCTCTGATCTCTGTTTTATTCTGACCTGCTTTATGGGTGCTACAGTGTCGATGGCATCAAGAAGAATTTACCCATGATATATCTATAGAATCTGAATTTAAGATATCCAACCATTTCTTTTTCATTAGGATCTCTTTAAATACCTCTGGGCTGTAGTGTTTCATTGACCAATTCGAGTAGTACGATGCTTATACGCTTACCGCCTTTCTAATAGATTTTTTGTACAGTATGTTAGGAAATGATTACTTATACCCATAGCTATAGTACCAGACTGGCAAATCTTATCCGCATCCGACACCATTATTAAGTCTATTGCTGATTCTTGATAGAACTGTGTTACCTCTAGTCGGACTAGTATAATTGTTTTAAATCGAAATTGATGCCCAAAGACAAATTTTTTAATGTCCTTTAATGGGTCATGATCCATTATCAATTGGTTACTGAGTATAATTAAATAAATCAGCTAGAAAATAACATTCTAACTCCACAAAATTTTCAGTTGAAATGCAATGCATTCTCTAGTAATTCATAAGAAGTCTCCTTTTTTGGTGGTCTATAACAAACACCCGTTAATATCAGTTTTTGTCGTGGCAAGTAATATTTCGACCCATATTGCTTCTAGCCCAATTTTGAACATATCAGGTCTCATGTTGTAAGCAAAGTCTTTCCACGGTATAGTTGTCTATAAAAATTTCATGAATTTTCCATCTGTTCATCTAGCCAAGCTCAGACACTGCTAATCACTGCAATTTTAGCAGATGGAGATTAATATCGAATCTCATCCATTTTAGGGAGGAGGCTACGAACTTTAAAGAATAAAGTTCAAACCTTTCTTTAGTAACAATCAAACGTTGCCG
>NW_014577233.1:39071-47632 GCF_000485595.1 Priapulus caudatus
AGTTACGGTTCGGCTTGAAGCACGGTAGCAGTCCCGATATGATGAGTTTTCCCTTGGTTTTTTCACTTGCACTCCTTGCTAATTGCAGAAGACCTTGTCTAGCTACTTCTAATTTCTTATTTAAAGCAATAAGATATCCAGTGTCCTGTTCAGCGACATTATCTTCTGGTTCAGGTAGTTACGGTTCGGCTTGAAGCACGGTAGCAGTCCCGATATGATCAGTTTTCCTTTGGTTTTTTTCACTTGCACTCCTTGCTAATTGCAGAAGACCTTGTCTAGCTACTTCTAATTTCTTATTTAAAGCAATAAGATATCCAGTGTCCTGTTCAGCGACATTATCTTCTGGTTCAGGTGGTTACAGTTCGGCTTGAAGCACGGTAGCAGTCCCGATATGATGAGTTTTCCCTTGGTTTTTTTCACTTGCACTCCTTGCTAATTGCAGAAGACCTTGTCTAGCTACTTCTAATTTCTTATTTAAAGCAATAAGATATCCAGTGTCCTGTTCAGCGACATTATCTTCTGGTTCAGGAGGCTACGGTTCGGCTTGAAGCACGGTAGCAGTCCCGATATGATGAGTTTTCCCTTGGTTTTTTCACTTGCACTCCTTGCTAATTGCAGAAGACCTTGTCTAGCTTCTTCTAATTTCTTATTTAAAGCATCATTTACCCCAACATGCATAATTACTGTTCCCAGACTATCTTCCCGATTAACTACTCTTTCTAGCCTTTCTTTCTGTATCCTGTGCCCCAGCCCCTCCAAAGGTCAATACACACCTATCCCTTCTTTCTTCGTTGTTACATACTGTCTTTACTGTCTGTCTGCCTATTGAGTCACCCAAAATTAATATTTTTTTCTACTTTAATGAATACGTTTGTTTCTACTGCTGTCTTCATTCGTTGGATTCAGTGGCTGTGTTGTCCGGTCCTCCATCTCCCTAGTGGTCTCGTCGTCCCGGTCTATGGTGGTCCCGTCATCCCGGTCCCTGGTGATTCCATCGTCCCGGTCCTTGGTGGTCCCGTCCTCCAGGTCCATGGGGTTCCCGTCCACCAGGTCCATGGTGGTCCCGTCCACCAGGTCCATGGTGGTCCCGTCCTCCAGGTCCATGGTGGTCCCGTCCTCCAGCTCCTTGGTGGTCCCCTCCTCCAAGTCATTAGCAGTGGAATCCCCAGCTTCAGCTTCCTTGGCCGTGAACTCGACCAGCTCATCAAGTATGATGTAGCTTCCCTCTCGTTTCTCACGACTCCTCAATAGCCAGACTTCCTTCTTCAGCTTTTCGCTGAAATTTATTCCCGCCAAAACGGAATGTATGTCCGCCCCCTTTCGAATTATCTCAAACTAATCTAAATGGGTTATATTTGTGATATATAAATTGTTAGGTTAAAAATGTACTTCCCGTTTGTGCAAGGTATCTCTTAGAGGTCTTGACTTTTGCTAGTGGTCAAATTCTGGAGTTGTCACAGAATAAATCACTAGAAGAAAACACAGTAGCCTTAGTCTCACGGAGACCGAAGTAAACACGTCCATTCACCTCGGCGGCGGTGGCGTGAGTGGATCCCATAATACTGTCGTACTGTGTCGCCAAGCGAATTGCTTCATCTAGAGTCTTCGGACTCCTGAAAGTTATTTGCCGCCCAGCCTTCAAGCTAGGTAGGCCCTGTATGAACTGGTCCACCAGCAACACTGTTCGTGAAATTGGAGACATCTGTGGATAAGCTTTACTTCCCAACTTAATTAATGCAGCACCGTATTGTGCTAGGGTTTCGTTCTTGTACATTATTCTATTTTTGAATTCCCTCCTATGTGTAAGTTCTCTCTCAGCTGGGTCAAAATGCCGCTTTAAGGCTTCTACTATTGCCGGGTAACTGTTATCTGCTTCCATTGTAAAATCTCTCACTGCCTGTCTGGCTGGCCCACGGATACTCATCATTAGTTGTATGCTTTTTTCATACTCGTTCCAACCATTCATTACGCTGGTCGCTTCAAAGTGCCGTACAAAGTCATCCAAGTCTGAATTTTGACTGCCATCATATTTTTCCGGTGGAACGTATTGCCGGTATTTCCTCGCTTCTGCAAACCGGTATGTATCCCGTCGGGGTGGCGAGCATTCTCTGCCAACGACCGGTGGTCGAGTCCCATAAGCCTCAGTTCTATATGCTCTCCTTTCGTTCAGACGTGGGTTTACTTTTGCTTGGTGAGTATGATGTCCAAAGTCTTCATACTCCGGTCTGCTATTTGGTAGCAATGTATCTTGTGGGAAGACTCCAAGCGTTACTTGTTCTTCTCTCCCAGTGAAAGTCAGATGATTATGAGGATCAGGGACTCCGCAGTGGTAGTGCTTCCCTTCCCAGTTTTCTTTTCTATTTTCGAGCATTCCTACAGCCATATCTCCAGATGGCGTAGCATGTTCCATGTGTTTACTCTCATTCCCAATGTCAGTTTCCTGTGGACTGATTTTTACTTTGTCGGCATGACTCAGGCTTAAGAGATGCTGTGGGAGTCGTTCGTCGGTTACTTCACCAGCTGGTGATAATGCGAGGCCACTGTCATCATGGTTTGTTCAGGCCTTTATCGATCAGTTATCCTTGTGAGCCCCGCGATCACGCGACTATCGGTTACCACGCAACTGACAACAACTTTCAGCATTTCCAGCACGTCAAGGCTGAGTCAGCGCGTCAAGCTTCATTCGTGCAGATATCTTGACTCATTGACGCAAATTACAGCATTTCCGTACATATACAGTGTTATCCAACCGCAAAATGAACTCCAACCAGCCAACAACACAGTTACTGAACAGATCGTGTTGCTACAGTACGTTACAATACCACGGTGAGACTACAGCTACCCCTATACACAGGCACTTGAAGCGTTTCAATCAAATATAATGCTAAATAAATAAGAAATCTATATACTACCAAATTCTTAATGTTTCTTTACTCTCTTTCACCTATTATTGCCGACAGTTTCCTGTAAATTCCGTCCAAATCCTCTATGTGGAACACGGTAAGCACTGATTTCCATCCCTCAAACCGCCCTAGGTCGCTTCCGGTCTGCAGGTCCTGCCGCTTTGTCTGCTTCTGGGCAAATTTGTTTACATACCGGGCGGTGGTCGGTAGCCGTGTTATGTCGAATCTATCACTAAAAAATTTTTATATTCTGATGTTATTTTAGGTTAGATTCATACCTAAAATAACATCAGAATATAACAAATTTTAGGGCACAATTTATTGGTCCAACTGATGGCTGGGCCTAAGGTAATGATGGATAATGATCACTGATAGTAATGGTAATGTAGTAGTAGTAATGGTAGTAGTAATGGTAGTAGTAATGGTAGTAATTATAAGTAGTAATGGTAATTAAAGTAGTAATGGTAATGGTAGTAGTAGTAATGGTAACTGATAATAATGGTAACTGATAGCTGGGCCTAAGGTAAGTGTACTGGGACCAATAGAATGAAGTTTACATAAATAAACGACAATAAATGTAATAGTTAACCTACTAATTAGTAATCCCTAGTCAAAATAAAATGCATTTTTTGCCAGAAAAAAATGCACTTTTAGGGTAAAATGCATTTTGTAAATGCACTTTTACCTAAAAGTGCATTTTCAAAGTGTACTTTCTTCCAAGAAAATGTACTTTCCAAAATGCATTTTTTTAAAGTGAATTTTTATAAAGGTATTTTCCATCAAGAAGTGCATTTTTATAAATGTATTTTCCATCAAAAAGTGCATTTTATAAATGCATTTTTCCTGAAAATGTACTTTCCAAAATGCATTTATAAAATGTCCATTTTTATAAATGTATTTTCCATCAAAAAGTGCATTTTTCCTGTAAATGTACTTTCCAAAATTGCATTTTTCTAGTGCTTTAAAAAAAGAGTACTTTCCATCAAAAAGTGAATTTTTTAAATGCATTTTTCCAGAAAATGTACTTTCCAAAATTGCATTTTTAATAAGTGCACTTATAAAATGTACTTTCATACTTGAAGTGCACTTTTTCAAATGCATATTTCTACAAAGAAATGTACTTCAAAAATTCGCTTTCCTCACAGGTGACTTTAATATGGTATCTTACTCATCCAAAAATCGACAATATGCCTACCTATATAATAGGCACATGTACGTATTAACTGTTCAAAACAAAATTAACATCACTAATCAAAAGTATTTTGAAGAGAGCACACAAAGTCATATAACTATGTGTACCTATGTACCCAGAGATTACTCTGAATACTGAAGTAAGGAACATATATGGCTAGTAGAAAAGTTTATTTTATTATTCACTATTCAGATAATCTTATTAGACTTCATGATTAAATTATGGTATTTTAATACATGTACATACTTTATATATAGACTGTGCATAATCAACTCAACAATTGATTAAGCAGATCATAGTCAGATAATTGGCATTTATGTGCGCAAATATTTTCTATGAGGTCAATTAGGCATTATATTCAAGCATATATTATATCAAGCATTAGCATTAGCAATTAAGCAATTAAGCAACTTATTTGGAGATGAGCACACCCTTCGGCACTAAGCATTGGGAGGGTGAGAGCCCTCCCCCAGGACAATTTTGATGATTAGGTGATCTCAATCTCGTAGGGCTTCTAGCAAAGGTTTCTCTATTGAAATGAATCCACTTAAAACTTCTAGCGCCAGTGACAACCACAAAATACAGGCAGAACACCTCATTAAGGAAAAATGAGGTGTTCCAACCTACAATACTATACAAAGTACATACATTTTGGACTGCGCCTATTAGTTGTAGACTACACCGACTGGCTAGGTCCCGCGGTAAATCTCAGAAGAAAATTTTCTTCTCATGGAAAATATCTCTTTAGATTTCCTTTACTCTAACTCTATGTCTCAACTCGATAGAAATGTTCTGGTCCCAACTGTATTATACATGTAGACAGGAGTCTATCAATAGTCTATCAATAGTCTATAATATTGATAGACTCCTGACATAGACAGAAGCTCATGATGAAAATAGTGGGTAGAACAGGCCTGGTTCTATTTTAACTTTTGCTGCGCTTGACGTAGATCTACGTCCTTTCACAAATTACGTTGACTGCGATTGACGTATATATACATCTTTTAGATACTAGGAAGTGTCTCTGCCTAGCGTTTGATCATAGAACTAACTAGGCAGTCGATGCTAATTCCTACCAATCATAGAGACATTGACAATTATTGAAGAGGTTGAATGGCATATTTGTACAAATACGGTTTTTATTAAGTTGTGTGAATTAACATGTGAAAGGGCACGGCACAGCAAGGCAACAATAATAAAACAATACAGCAGTGAAAGTGTTAATCACATTTTAACACAGGTTAAGACAGGTTTTCCCTGTCTGTGTAGACAGGCCATAAGAGCCACTACATATGGCCCCTTAATTCACACAGGTTCTAACTGAAACTGCACAGTACATTATGATAACACATAAACACGCATATCACATGTAAACAATATCACAATCTAATCGCCTTCAAATTCGTTTGGTAGGGGAATGTACGCAACTTCATTATGACCTAAGATAGAGGAATGACAACTGAGCACAACACATCTTTTTCCAAGATTAGTAGGCGTACAAACATTGAAAGTTCCATTTGATGGTCCAATCAACACATAATCAGCAAGAGAACAACAGGTCCGGTCATGTTTGGAATAACGCCGCACATGAATCGTCTCATAGGTTACAATAACAACGTTTTCACAGCGCTGATTGCGCACATTACATGCACAAAATGGCTTCAACAGGATAAATGAAAGGAGCTTGAAAATATTTGATCCATCGAACACGAATGAGCTTGTGCGAGTATATTTCTTCGAGTACGCATACGTGTCAAAACATTTACTGTCAAAGACCATTCGTTAAAACGTGTACGCAACACTAGCATTCACAGGCTGCCCAATGACAATACTTGTAGCTCTCTTTTCAATACAAGACAAGTGTGTGCAATTTTCTCGCACCTAATAATGTAGCGCCATTTGATTTAATAGATTTCCTAATCAAAGGAAATCCAGAGCATAATTGCTCATACAGCCCACTGACTCGGTGCGACGTTGTCTCCTTAATAACTGTTGATGACAGCAAATATACAAGACGTAGGAGAATAAATGATCGCGAAATCTGTGTTGGAACACCTCTAGTCCCTTTCACTAATTGTTTCCACTTTCTGCCCTCGTCTTTAAATATAAAGGCAGATGTCGCAGCCAATGGCCCACTTTTATGAATGTTATTGACCAAGTGTACCAAAAGGTAAATGTTGAATGAACAAGAAGTTAGGCCATACAAAGTTTTAACATTGTATTTATAACATTTTTAACATTAAATTTTTTCAACATAGTATCATATCGTCGAATCTCAGCTCTGCTTATTTTAGGTTGGAGTAGGTAGTACACCATGAGTAGTAAGCATCCAGTGATTGAAGTATTTTGCCGGTAATATGCCAACACAAATAACGGGGGAAATAAGTAAAATGAACCGCCACTCATTTCCCTTCCAGTACTTTTTTGCGCCAAGGAACGAGGAAGCCTTCTTATAATTGCATGGGGCTTAACGGCAGAACAACGATTCATGATTGTCTCAGTCCGTCGCCCAATGTAATACTCGCTGTTGCATTCATCGCACCACTTACTTAACAACCCTCTCACCACACCTAGACAGACAGTATGCAAATACTCTGCCGTAAAGCCATCTATAATGTTGAAAGATAGTAGCAAAGCAAGGTCACTTGGCCCTTTGACACCCCTATATACATTATTATTTACAATGCTTATACGACAATGTTTTAAGGTTTTATTCGTCGTACGGTTCGGAGGTACTGGAGCTGACAAGTGATAAACCCCGCAGGTTCTGTTTTCTTTCTGTACTTGTTATCCAGGGTGCAAACAAAAACAGCACCCGTAGCACCCATTGAACTGATTAAAGTTTTGCAACTTGCATCGAGCAGGTGAGTCGCAGCAGCATGCAAGCAAGGTTGACCACTTTCACGCTCTTAATTTCATCGTCTATGTTTTTCCATTAAAAGCCCTCAGTCTCTATTTTTTTCTTGAACTGCAACAGAGCATGAATTGCATAACCGCGATTTCACCTCTTTGTGGACTAGCCACCCAGCAATGTAATACAGTGCAGATGTTTCTCCTGTATCCATTGCTGGCGACGAAGCAGCTTCTGCTAACAGCATCAGGTTTGCAGGCATGTCATCAGGTGTACTCGTGGCATGTTGTTGTTCAAGTTGCAGGTTGGAGTCATCATCAGACTGGATGTTAGACGTCTGGATGAAGTCCAACAATTGATTGCTATCGTCTGCATCGTATGCAGTGTTGCCTGATGTGTGTAGCAACTCCGACAGCACGATGAGGCGCAGCGTACGGCGGAAGTGTCCAGGTGTGGGGCATGGCCGTCCATGGGCTCGCACCTGCGAGAAGAGGTTCTCCACCGCATCCTGGGTAAATCTATATATATATATATATATATATATATATGTGACGTATGAGCCAGTCACGGCTCAAAGTGCCACAGGTTCGATCGTGGATTCACACGCAGACGCGAGCAGGTACCGAAGACAACAAAACCAGTTGAGTGCTCAAACCGGGAACGCCGGTGATTTATGGCCCGCGACCAACAGGTGGCCATAAATACTACACAAACTTGGGCTGAATGCCCGAAACAGAAACAGTAATCACACAGTAACAAGCAATGGCGACTCGAAAACTCAGCATGCTGCGTGCAGAGACGTCAAGCCGTCAGTAAGCACCGGGAAGAGGTGAGTCCAGGAGTGACCAGTGTTTCCTTTACTGCGAGAAACAGCAGCTTATACTAACAGTTGTCACTGGTTTATGCCACGTAATCATCAAACAGATACAGGGATTCACGTCGCGTGACGTAGTCACGTGGTTATGCCACGTAATCATCAAACAAGGTACAGGGATTCACGTCGCGTGACTAGGTGAAACCTTACTTCCAAATCCGCGTTGGACGCGGAACACGTGATCCTGGTGACCATTGACCGCTACATTACCTCCTTCTTTTTCCGAGTCTTGCCGACTCGGCAAGGCTCGTACGAGGGTTCACAACAAAAGCGGTCTGCCCAATAATATGTCAAAAACCGCGTGACTTCATACAATTCAAATACAAAAAGAACAATACTGAAACGCATCGCAGTGAGGCCCGGACGGCTTGCAACAACGGGCGTGTACTAAACCTGTCGTGAACAACACCGTACGCAACCCCAGCCCGCGTGACAAAACCCTACAACAATGTCTACAACTACTACAACCCAATCTACGTCAAACTAGACGCCACAGTTAACAACAAAACACCATAGCACGGGGCAGACTAAAATTTACTTTTACATTATTCATTTTAATTTCTTTTAGTCATTTATATCAATTGCACCGGCACAATACACGTGTAGGAGCGCGCGAAATGAACCCATGACGCAGCATAGGTCCACCGTATTACATCTCCAAATAATACTACACTATACACAAAATATATAAAGATTAACACGTCTCTGTGGCCGAGTCGGTAGACCGAAGAAACCGTACCG